>NW_004949097.1:11718608-11762341 GCF_000317375.1 Microtus ochrogaster | reverse complement strand
CGTGGGGCGCCGAGGTCGGGCGGCCGCCGCTTCCTGGACTGGGGAAGCCTTCCTTCCTCCTCCGCGCCGCCCCGGCCTCCCCGCTCACCCGCCCGCCTGCCCGCCAGCCCGGCCTCGGCTGCAGCCGGCATCCTTGCCCGGCGCTCGGCTCAACTTGTCGGGCGAGCCCCCCCACCCTCCAGGTCGGGTGCGAGCCCCCGGGGAGGTGGCGGCGGGAAGTGCTCTCACCCCGCGGCCGGAGGTCCTGGTGGATCTCGGGGGAGGGAGAGGGGGGGGATATGCATCTGCCGCCGGGTTCGCGACCGCTCCCCTCCCCCACGCGTGTCTGGGCTGTGACATTGCCGCGGCCACAAAGGAGGAGGTGGAGGTGGTGGCAGAACAGGTGGCCCACGCCCTGCGCGGAAAGCCCGCGACCCGCAGGGGAAAGCAGAAAAGTTAATGCGGCAAGTCTGGGTGGCTTTGTGTGTGCGGAGCCGGAGCAACGGCGAGAGCCGAGGCAGGGGGCTGGCCCCGAGTGGAGGGAGCGCCGGCAGCTCGGCTCTCAGAGCCTCAAGTTTGAATCGCCTGCTGTCCCGGCCCCTCCAGCCTGGCGGGTTTGTCCCTTGCCCTTTCCAATCTGACTCCAGAGTTCATTGTAGCCTTCGGGCGGACCACTGTGAAATTCTCTCAGCCCCAGCCCCGAGCCAGCCTTGTGAAAGCTCGATTTTCATCAAGGCAAGGAGTTTTAAAAAACAGAATGACATGTTACGTCTATCGTGGAAGAATCGTCCGAGAAGACATGTTGAAAGGAAAGGCCTGTTCCTGATAATCACTTGGGAATTAGCCGTCTGTCTGGTGTCTCTCCTGGACCGAGGGCCGGATTGCGGACCCGACATGTGACACACAATAGACATCAAGTGTGCTTGGTGTCAGTACATTTACTTTGAAACTGTAACCATCCTCGGGCATCCTGGGCTTTAAGAGATGGCAGTAATTTCATTTTACACCTTTTTTTATTATTATCAAAATTATTGGAATCTAGTCCCTGTCACACCCCTTTTCTACCATTTGTAACTGGGTGGGAAGTGGGGGGGGGGTCTTTCTGGCGTGAGATCTTCCTTGAGTAAGACATCTTTTTTTTCTAGTGGACTTAAATATTACTAGGTTTTAAAAACCCGACTTGAGAATTTTTATTTTCAGCAAAAACTAGTGTGTAAGTAAGTACCAGGAGACATGCCTCTAGTCACGCGTGTGATCTAGTATCTGTCCCCAGTAGACTCTAAATTGTCCTGGAGGACTTCTTTACACCCCTAAACAATTATTGAGGACCTCAAGAATCCTGTGTGGGGACATACCAGTATTTACCACATTAGAAATAACAATTTATTTTTCAGTTAATTTAGAGCTAGAAATAAGATGCCTGTTGGTACATGAATGCATTTTTAATGAAAAATAACTTTTCTCAAACAAAATATGAAATAGAGTGGCATTGTTTTACATGTTAGCAACCTGTTTAATTGTATATCTTCACTGGAGATAATTGTATTCCCTCGTACCTGCATCTTATATCACTGCACTCGGAGAAGTGTAGTAAGAAGGCTGAAGTACAGTTGTGATAAAATAGTCTCAGCTCTTGCTCTGCACACACACGGTCTTAGCCCCCCCCCCCACTAGGGTCCCTCCACTGCCCTGTCAGCTAGCACACGTCTGCGGGAGGGGCAGAGCTCCCATTTCCACCTGATTCCTTTCCTTTCCTGCCATGCCTGCATCTGTTATCAAACTCAAGGCAAACAGGTAAGTTATGTTAGTACTGGCTCCCAGGATGGCTCTAGGCAGACCAGGAGCGGATAGGTGGGGCAGAGGAGGCAGGGGGTGGGGGTGGGATGAAGGTCTGGTAACAGTGGTTTCCTGACCTTGTGGTACTGTTACTGAGTGGCTCAGGCACAAGGTGAGGACAGTGTGTTGGAAAAACAAAGTGCATTTGTTTCCTCTTTGTGGCTGCCTGAATAATTCTTGGTCATCAAGTAGACTGTAGTTTGTGTTTATTTACACTATACACACATACATTGATGTGGAACTATTCTACAATTCTGGCTTACTGCCATTCTTTTACATCCATGCCCCCTTTTATTTGTAATAATATGTATTCTATGAGGGAAAGGAGATAAAATGATTATGCTCATTTTGTTTAAAAAAGTTTGGAGTGGCAACAAAAAAAATAACCGATTTTTTTTTCTGTTTGGGGAGTTAACTGTATAAATTGCCAGTTGTCCCTGCACCTGTTGGAAGACAGTGTCTTGTAAGCAGAGTAAAAGTTGCAGACCCCTGCTGAGGAACTCTATATCCGTCATATTTTTCTCTTGCCAAAAGTAGTGTTTATCTCTGAATTTTACTCCGTTTTATTTTTCTTGTACACAGGTACTGTTTTTTAGTACTCATTTAGGATTATATATTATAATTGATGCGATCACTTATATGGAATAGTTGATCCCCACACGACACTCCTACTCTTTAGCTTTGTTTTCCCCACAGGGACCTTACAGGTAAGATGTCATCAGGTAGTGTCTCTTTGAAAATGCACATGTTTGTTCAGTACCTAGGTTCTTCTTTGCCCACAATTCAGTTTGGACACTAGACTCCTATTTTGTTGCCTGTCAGGGAGATTTCTGCAACTTTTGGCTCCAACAAAGACACTCTTGGCTACCTGCTTCTAACTGAATATCCAGACCAGACCGCAAGAAGTACAGGGTAGGTGTGGGGATAGCTGTCAGCAGCTTCTGTGGGTGTGTCCCAGGGTACACGTGCTCAGTGAGGTCATGACTGTTCCTCTGAGAGCCATAACTGTTTGATCAAACAAGCTGAATGAATACAGGACAAAGGAATTGGTTTCCCTGTATTTTTATCAAGTGTTGATGAGGTTGTAGGCACAGCTCACTCCTGTGTGAATCTGCAGTCACTGAGTTCCCAATGCCTTAGAGTTTTACATAGAAAGGTGAGTGTTAAAATATTGATAAGAGAATTTGGTAATCTTGTGTGCTACATGTTCTAATTTAGTTGCATTTTTATTATTTTTATTATAAGGCCTGCTGAAAATGACTGAGTATAAACTTGTGGTAGTTGGAGCTGGTGGCGTAGGCAAGAGTGCCTTGACGATACAGCTGATTCAGAATCACTTTGTGGACGAATATGATCCCACAATAGAGGTAAATCTCACTTTATACCCTACCTATGATTTGTGTAGGGCGGTCGTCCTTCGCATAAAAAGATACCTCTGATCACTTTTGTTTTTATGAGAAAATTACACTGAATGTTCTTTCAATTCTATGTCATGTCCTTTAGTTTCAAGACTTTAAACTGAGTGATAGTAACCATAGATGCCAGGAACCCAACTTCTCTCAAGAGAATGTCACAGAGTAAGATCCAGGGTGCCCACTGGGTGCTTGTATTTGCATTTTGATAAGCATATGTTATGATTTTGTGAGCTGAGAATATAGATTTGCATTTGACCTCAAGGTTTTTTGTTTTGTTGTTTGGTATTTTGGAGTCAGGGTCTCACTATATAGCTATGACTATCCTAGAACTCACTATGTAGACCAGATTAGCTTTGAATTCACATAGATCCTGCCTTACCTGCTCTGCCTCTCAATTGCAGGACTGAAGAGGTGTACCACCATGCCCAGCTCAAGTCATTCTTTTGAATGCATTTTATTTTTCTGAGTTTCTTGGAATTTTGATGTGATGGAGAAAATTTGATTATACTAGAAAAATAAAATCATTTGATGGTTGAGTTATTTAAATAATACAATTTGATGAGTAAGATCTTCAGGATTATTTTCAGACATTTTTTATTTCTTAAAATCTTAATCAGTTAAAGGCCAACTGCTAAGTAATAAAATTAAAACCTGGACGAGATCATGAAAAATCAGGTAATGTGTCCTATTGCTATCAATAGGTTTACGTTTTCCAGAGCAAAGAAGGGGTTATTCAACCTCCAAGACCAGGGGAGGAGCTGTTCTTTAATTGTGCTTGTTAACTCATTTCTCACAAGGTTATTCACACATTTATGTGTGGTCTAAATATATTAAATTTAACATCAGTGAAGCCTTTGAAATAGCTTTTATTGTTAGATTATTTCTTAGACATCTTTACCACAGTGTGAAGATGTCCCAGTCCCTAGCTTTTATTCTTTGTTCTAATGTCCCATTTTTAGATTTTCGAGGTAGGTGCTACTGTTCCCCAGGTGGACCTTCAGATACCTGAGGCCTGGCTTGAAGTCTTGGTTCTCCAGCTTCTACCTCTTGAGTGACCCCTGTGCCTCCGTGCTCCTGTGGAGCAGGCTGTGCTGGGGAGTCAAACCCCGGGCTTCTGGTGTGCTAGCCAGCCCTCTGCCCTCTACATTCCTGTTTCATGAGCCAGTTTAAAAAGAAAAAAAAAAAGTTCTGAAGAATTTTGTAGAGCTTTGGAATCTCTAGCTATGATACCTCAAATAAGTTAGTGCCCTGTTATGTCTCTCTGTGTCTTGAAGAAACACTGAGCTGAGATGGGTTTTGAGGGCACTGGTAAACTTGGAAAAATGTTTATATAACTTAGAACATTGAAGGTTGATTAAATAACTGTTAGGAAGTGTCAAATAGTTTTAGTAGTACACCACCTTCCAAAAATAGAGCAGAATGCTTATTTGAGAAGATTTGACTTAAACATAAAATTGACTTTAATTTGGTTTCCAAATTTACATTTAAATTGGTGATGTAGAGCTCCTATGTACTATTCTTTATACATTTATTTTGACAGGTCAGTTCAGTGCTGTAGGTAGTTCTGCTTTCTTCTTTGAGGAAGATCAAAGAGTTGACCCATTTTGAATGATGTTCTAAATCATGGTTGCTCTGTGTGTTCTACCATTTAAACCCAATGTAAAAGGAAGTTTAATAGAAGACATGAAGTGCAGACGTTTTCCTGCGACTTGGAAGATGATGTCAGCAGAAGTAATCATCTTCCTTGGAAATCCGAGCAATTCCATTGTACTTTCTCCTGTTCAGTCATACAGCTTCATGGATATATACAGCATGAGGCCAGATGTGCAGGATAAAATAGTTTAGGAATCCTTTAGCTCAGAGTTGCTAAAGTTGCTAGCCCTCCATTATGTGTAAGGAAAGTAGAAAAGGTTTACAAATTTGAGTCTCTTGCTCTGATTATGATTTCTGCCAAGCCAGAAGACTTGACTCTGGGGAGCACTGATAACCTATGAACTTTGGAACTGACATTCCCCCAGGTAGTTTAGCCTTCTGGAGAAAAGCATCAGATTGTTCGTTATCTTACAAGCTGTGGTGAGTCTCCAAAGAATGGACATGGTAGTTTCTTGGGGTAGTCCATTTCTAAAAAGACTTTAAAGAGACTTGATTAAATGAAAATGCCAGCTTCATACTTTACAAAAAGTTTTAATTGATGAAAAAATGTGGTCAGAGAGAAAATTCATGGAAGCTGGGTCTGGTGGCATGTACTACTCTGAGTCAGGAGGATTTCCAGTACAAGACCTGCCTGCATAACAGATGAGGTGGAAGGACAGCCTGGGCAACTTAATCAGACCCCATCTTAAAGCGAAAAATAAAAGATGGCCAGGTGTAGCCCATTGGTGAAGTGCATGTACTTTGGTTCCACTAGTTTCTCTACTTTTAAAAAAATGGCAAGAAATTTTTAAAAAATTTAAATGATAGTATCACCAAATTTTATTTTAGTGACTTAGAATTTGTGAAATTTTTTTTTTTTTTACCTATAAACTTGTGAGGTGTTCTAATGGGCCTAAGGATATTTAGCTACTTAGACTGAACTTAAGTTTTCTGAAAACAAGTGATTTCCACTATTGTATTTTTGTTGTTGTTGCTTTTTGGGTTTTGTTTGTTTGTTTGAGACAAAAACAAAACAACAAAAACTTGTTGTTATTTGTATTTTTAACCTATAGGTACAACCTGTGATTATATCAGTTTATAAATTTATACACACAGGGTTTCTCTGTCTAGCTCTGGCTGTCCCAGAATTCACTCTGTAGACCAGGCTGGCCTCAAACTCAGAGATCTACCTGCCTCTGCCTCTGGAGTGCTGGGATTAAGGGTGTGTGCAATTGCTGCCTGATCACTATGGTATTTTTTAAAAGTAAGAAATTAGCTGTCTTTCAAACTAAGAAAATATTTAATAATCTGTTAGACTATTCATCAGTATACTATGACTTGAATCTAATTTTCTAATGACAACCTTATGGAAGATACATAACAGAGAAGAACACGGATGTGCCCCTAAAACACATTAACCTTGGACACAGTGTAGATGAGGATCACCTTTTCTGTTCTGAAATATTTTTGTCTTTCATGAAGTCCACTAAAGTTTTTCAAAGAAATAATTAACTTGTTAGAGAGACATGGTTATTACGACCTCGTAGGAAGTCCTCAAACAATACTCAACTAGAAATAGCAAAGAATTAACTAGCCCAGAATATCAGTGGTTCTGAGGTTAAATAAAGTCTTGTATGTTGCCTATAGCTTTAAACATTGCTCAGATTATCAAGTTTATGCGCCAGTAGGAACTTTTACTTTGGTTTTCAGGTATGACATAGGTTTAAGTTCACCTTCTGTAAAGTTAGATTACTGTGCATTGTGCTGTCTTTCTCTGAAGGTGTATTAAAACATTGTGACTTGAAAATAGTCTTATTTTAAAAGCAATTTTGTTTGAAGAACACTTTGGGAGTTTTCTTTGAAGCTGTGACCAGCTCTTCTCCCTTTGGTGAGTGCCCTCTGCTGGTAACTTACTCGCTTTTATAATAGAGAACAATGAAAACTCAAGTTTGTTATTTTTTTGTATTTTAAGCTATAGATACAACCTGTGATTCTATCAGTTTATAAATCTATCAACTTTACTTGGATGTCTTGTGTAATTAATAGCTTTACATTTTAAAATAAGTTTTACTCTGCTAATTACTGATACAGAGATTACTATGTATATTACCTAGTCCCAGCTACGTAGGCGAAATATGTACGAGACAAAGGGAGACAGAGTAGAACAGACTGCATTTCCTTGTAAGTGCTGGTGGGCTTAGCTTGTTGGATGAAAGGACTAAAAGCTGCAGTGTGTTCTGAATTTGCTTGCTTGTGCTCTGGGGCCACTGCATGGACTTTGAAGCATTGTGTGTCAACAAAGGATTCTAGGAAGGGCTTGTTCAAAATGACAAACTGTGAAGGTTCCCATTTTGTATACCAGTTGTGTGTTAGAAAAACCACAAAATTCAGGCAGTGTATTTTGATCAGTATTGAGTTAAACACTTAGTATTTATTTAGATCTGAATTTTAAAACCTTGTTGGCTGTGTATCTGAGATTTTTATGAATAGGTTTTAAGAAAACCTGGAATCCCTTAGTTCATAAAATATTATTCAACGCTCACTTTGTCTCATGAAGTTTTCCTGAGGTTTGGAGAAACACGAGGGGCCAGAAGGCTTTCCTTCCTGACGCCTCCTAGTCTTCAATGTAATTTTAGGGGTAGGATTTAGTTTTCATCCAAGGCTATATACTTTGAGAGCATTAATTTTTGCCTCTTTGTTGGGAATGAAACTCCTTGGTAGAATTCTTACCAGGCACGTGGGTGCCAGGAACTGAACTCGGGTCTTCTGCCTGAGCAGTATGTACTGCTAACTGCTGAGCAACCCAGGCCCTATTATTGTGATCTTAATTTAATAAAATTGGTAGGAATGAATAATGATGAATATTGAGAGAGTTAGGGATGGATATAGCAACTGCCTTAGATAATGTTATCAGTTTTTAGTAAAGTCCATCATGTAGGGAAGTCAGGGCAGGAAATCAAGGCAGGGACTGAAGCAGAGGTCATGGAGGAGTACTGCTCACTGACTTGCTCTCCATGACTGGCTAAACTTACCTGCTTATTCAATTCAGGACTGCCTGCTTATGGTGACTCCACTCATAGTGCTGGCTGGACCCTTCCCACATTAACCATTAACGAAGAAAATATCTCACAGACTTGCTTAACAGGCCAGTCTGATGGAGGCATTTTCTCAATTGAGGTTTCTTTCCCAGATATGGCCCTTCCTGTGCCAAGTTGATTTAAAAAAAAAAACAAAACCTAAATAAACAGAAAAACTACCAAGCAGTACAGAACTCAGACACATACTTTAATATTAGATAGTATTGCTAGGAAGAATACGGGGACATCTGCACAGTGCATGCTGTGGTACACACAACTTCATCAGACTCGCTGATGGTCAGTTTGGCAACACCTACCAAAATAAAAACTGCATGTCGTTTGACCAGGTAATTCAACTGCTCAGAAATTGTCCTGTGGATTTAATTGCTAAATGTTTAAAAGATGGCTCAGCAGTTAAGAGCACTGATTATTCTTCCAGAGGTCCTGAGTTCAATTCCCAGTAACCACATGGTGGCTCACAACCACCTGTAATAAAATCTGGTGCCAACTTCTGGCCTGCAGGTACACATGGAGGCAGAACATTGTATACATAATAAATAAATCTTTAAAAAAAATGTTTTAAACAAGAATGTTTATTGTGCCAGTGAAGATTATTAACCTAACCCAGGTTTAGTTCCTAGCACCCATATTGATCAGCTTACAGTTGATTGCAGTTCCAGCTCTCCAGCATCTGATGCCTTCTTCTGGTACCTGTATATATATATATGATTTACTTACATGCTCTCAGGCATGTGCACTTGCCTCTCCCCACATATGTCAGTATAAAATAAAAACTAAAACATGAAAATAACTACATGTCTGCCAATGGAAAATTAATGCATAATATTATGATCCATCCATACAAGTTATGTTTTCAAATTGTTGTAAAAGATTAAGTAAGCGTATATGTACTAACATTGGAAAATGTCCATTATATAGGCTGGGCCACACCACATTGTGCTGAACACTGTTTATCTAGACTTTATTACTCCTTCATCCTCTGTGATCATTTAATTTTTAAAAGTGAATACACATACTTATTCCCCAAAAGTAATTAGATTCTATTGGAGCTGAGGAGACAAAAACAGAATTTGGAGATAGAGTGCTGAAATTTTAGATTGTTAGATTGATACAATTAGAATATCCTCTTTTTACAATTACAGTGAGTTTCACAATATGGACAACTCTTGTGTTTAAGGGATTTGACAAGGCCAGGTAAAGAGAAGATTCTCCAAGAGAATGGCATTGGCATCTGTAATTGTTAAGACTGGCTCTGTGGTCCTTTAAGCCTCATAGTCGTACCTTGACACAAGCAGTAATTGGTGGGAGAATGCCCTGTGACTTCAGAAAGTCATAGATACATGCCTTTGGATAGTCTTGTTTTCAAAACTGGTTTCCTTGAGGTTACTGAGATTTTTGAACTAATGGTAGTTTTCTCTCTTAGGAGTAGCACACATTTTATTTTTTCTAAAGTATTATCGTTAGAATTTGGGAGATAAGTTTTTGTTTTCTTTATCCCTACTTTTAAAGAATTTTGTAATCTCACACTTTGTCATGGACACAAAGTTTTTAATATCCTTGTTCGCCAATCAGAAATAGAAATCCTGAACTGTTGGTTTTAGCTCTCCTTCCTTGTACTTGTCCAGACCTATTTGTTTTAAAATGGCAACTAGAATTGCAAAGATCATTCTCAGTGCAAATGTCTCATGATACTATAAGGACAAGGTGTGCTTCTGAACAGTTGCTAGTGCCAGGTCAGTAGTCACATGCTTGATAGACTGTATAAAGAATTGCAGTTAACTTTTTATAGCACTTTTCATTTTATGAAGGGATTTTTGTTTTTAATTCTTACCTGTATATTTGGTTTTTATTGTTGTTTAAATTTTTTTTATTATGTATATACTATTTTGCCTGCATCTTTTGCCTGCAAGCCAGAAGAGGGCACCAGATCTCAGTACAGATGGTTGTGAGCCACCATGTGGTTGCTAGGACTAGAGCTCCTGACCTCTAGAAGGGCAGCTGGTGCTCTTAACCTCCAGGCCATCATTCCAGCCTCCTTACCTGTATATTTGTACTGTGTATGATTATATCTATTTTTACCACGGAAAGAACAATGGCTTGGAGTAGATGGGGAGCTGAAGTAGTTTGCCAGTACCAAAAGTAGTTTTCTGTACCACAAGGAAGGAAAGTTCTATAGCTGCCTGTAGCTAAAGACTCCATACCTATCTTTATCTTAGATTTCTGTTCTGGTCACTGAGACCTGCCTTTTAGTTTTGTCTTTATGTTAGACCCAGTACGGCAACCTACGAACATCAGGAATTAAAATTACACCCATCTTCTCTACACTTCATCTCTGTTTCTGTCTTCAAAACATTGAGCTGAAAATCACATAGAATGAAATAACCTTTTAAAGTATGCAGTCAGTAATGGCTAGTCCTTCCTCAGTTACAGCCATCACTGCTGTCTAGTTCCAGGATTCCTCAACTCTTCTCCTTCCACTCTCTGTCCACATGTGCATATTCTTGATATGGAAGTGTAATCTACAGTGTGGCTCTTTGTGTCTGATTTCTACCTGTTTGCAGGGTTTACCCTTGTTACAGTACTTCATTCCTTTTTATGGTAAGGTAGTGCTCTATTACAGACATACCATATTTTGTTAATCCCTTCATCAATTAGTGGGCATTTGAATTCTCCTTTAGGGCTTTGTTGAATAATAGTTCTGTTGTATATGCACAGATTTTTGTGTGACCATCCCTTTCAGTTCTCTTGAGATTGGTCCTGTGTTTAACTTTGTAAGGACCTGCCCAGTTACTGTTCACAGCTACTGTATCAACCACCTGTGAGGGCAGCTGTGCCAGGTGTGCAGCTAAGTGTTCTCACAGCTAGACGGACAGTCTTCTTATCCCTGCTGCCCTTTTGTCTCTTGTAACCATTTCCTTATTCCCCTACTTCCTTCTTTCTCCCTTTTGTTTTAACAGCTATTGGAGTCAGAAGTGCAGTAGATATTTCCACATTGAGAACTTCATATGGAGAATTAGTTAGGTTCTAGAAGACTAAAGAGCAGAAAGACAGCACTGGAGTAGTATGCAACACCCAGAAGTGGCTGCCATCCCTGATAATCAGAATTGCTACAAAGATTTGGGGGCTATTGGAATTAAAAACTCAAGATGTGCCCAGTGGTGCGGAGGCTCCCCCTGCAACCATTCCTGGTTCCTCTGAGTGTGTGCTGAGCTGAAGCAGCAACTAGAAGAAAAATATAAAACACTCTTCACAGTTTGTTAACAATGCTTGCAGTTGGGATGGAGAATCTAAGTGCCCCTTCCCTAGAAGCATTTCAGTGATAACTGAACAGAATAAAGTGCAGTCTGTGTGCAGGACTCTGCAAACCCACTTTGCTTTTTTGCCCTGCTTTATTCCCTGCTATTTATTCTCCCACTAAGCTAAGATGTAACAGCTCTTAAAATTCGTGGTACTCGGCATAGTGTGTTTTGTGTTTCTAGATTTTTCTCTGTTCCTGTCTACAGTGACCTCCCCCGATCTTTCTTGAATCATATAGGTCATGTAGGCAAACTTCATTCCTTGTACAGTGCCTCTGCACTTTGTCCTGTTCAATGGTAACATTTTCATTTCCTTAATTACTTACATTGATTTCTTTTCCTCAGATCTACTTCCTCCATTTACAGGCTGAGCTGGTTGTGCTGGTACACACCTGTAGTTCTATTACTTGGGGACTGAGGCAGGTGGGTTTTTATTTTGAGATCATTCTGGACCAGGCAGGCATGGTAGTACATGCCTTTAATCCCAACACTTGGAGGCAGAGGTAGACCACCTGTCTGAGTTCTAGAACAGTGTGTTCTATATAACAGCTTCCAGCACTACCTGTTTCATGAAAGAAAAAAAGAAAAGATGAAGAAGAGAAAGAAGATGAAACAGAACTTTTGTGTGTGTGTTTTCAAACTGCATATAAATTGAATATCTTACATGAAATGCTTGGAACAAAAAGTGTTTCATGACATTGAATTTTCTTTGGGCCACCAGCTCACAAAAAACAATATGGAGACTTATTAATTATAAATGCTCAGCCTATAGCTTAGGCTTGTCCCATTAGCTCTTATAACTTAAATGAACCAATTTCTATTAATCTATGTTTTGCCTTGTGACTTCTTCTCTTCCATCTTGTACCCCGTTTCCTCCATGTCCTCTGGTGTCTCTCCCATGCTTAGATTCATCTCTTCTTTCTGCCTAGCAGTCCCGCCTAACCTCTTCTGTCTAGCTATTGGCCAGTCAGCTTTTTATTAGACCAAAGACACATCTTTACAGGGTGCAAAAAGATTATTCCACAACAGCTTCAGATTTCAGTTTCCAGGATTTTTAGAATGTTTGTGCATATTTTACTGTTTGAGCGTCCAATATTTTAGATATTAGAACAGGTTTTAAGTTAAGGAGCTGTATTGCCTGGCAGAAAATGTGATCTTTAGGATCACAGTGACTGTTCATGGGAGTACAGCAGAGTAGGTAGGAATGAATTTATAAACCTATTTACATACTCCGCATCTCACACATCCCCCCTGCCTACAATTCTTTTATGTTTATTTATTTTTCTTTTTAAGAGTCTGTGTAGCCTTGGCTGGCTGGCCTTGAATTGAACCCAATAGACTCTGACTTCCAGCTCCTGATCCTCACGCCTCAGCCTTCCAATGAGTTCTGGAACTACAGATATGTGCCACTCAACTCCAGCCTTGCCTAGTTCTGTTCTGTTACTAGTCATACGCCGTTGCTATGCCGATCGCTAGCTATGTTTGAGAACTGACCATGCAACCCTGATAAACAGTGATATGGAACACACCATTCTTTAATGGATTCAAGTCTTGAGAAGGTAATAATGTAAAGTGTATGACTATTTGCAGAGAAAGTAAATTTCATAGTTTTTCCTGATAGATGTTGCTAAGCAATGAAAAGTACTTGTAATACATGTTAAGAAAAC
Source organism: Microtus ochrogaster (assembly GCF_000317375.1). Taxonomy (NCBI): domain Eukaryota; kingdom Metazoa; phylum Chordata; class Mammalia; order Rodentia; family Cricetidae; genus Microtus; species Microtus ochrogaster. The sequence goes on along the minus strand of NW_004949097.1, from coordinate 11,749,418 downwards.
AGCAGACCACTACACAAGTAAATCCCCAAGCCGCACACCATCTGGTCATTCTACAGGTCTACTCATAAAGAAAGGCACAGATAGTACCTGCAATGTCTCAGTACATAGTGGCTGCTGTCATTACTGTTAGGAGTCATAGGAGGAGCCCTTTCAGTGAAAGTTTCATTAGCTTAAGTTTTCTGTTTACCTTTGCCTGCTTTCCCAATTTGATCATTCTAAAAAATGAGCGTGCTGAATATAATTGTGTTAACCACAAATTGTTCTGGTCATTGAGGTTGCGTTGTCTTGAGTGATTTATCATTTCAAACATTGAAGGCAGATGGATAGTGGTGCACACCTTTAATCCCAGCACGCAGGAGGCAGAGGCTGACAGATATCTGTGAGTTGGAGGCCAGCCTGGTCTACAGAGTTTCAGGACGGCCAAGGCTACCAGAGAAACTCTGTCTCAAAAAAAAAAAAAAATACAAGTCAACATAAAAAAGATGCAAAGCGCCGGGCGGTGGCGGCGCATGCATTTAATCCCAGCACTTGGGAGGCAGAGGCAGCCGGATCTCTGGAAGTTCGAGACCAGCCTGGTCTACAGAGCTAGTTCCAGGACAGGCTCCAAAACCACAGAGAAACCCTGTCTCAAAAAACCAAAAAAAAAAAAAAAAAAAGATGCAAAGGAACCAAGGCATGGCAGAAGTAGGAAGATACAAAAATTAACATTATTCCTCAAAGAAATGCATGATAAAACCATACAAAATTTTTAGCTTATCAAAATATTTTTTTAATAACAATACAAAAATTTTGTTAGTGGTGATGAATGGGTGCATTCCTGTTTGGGAAAGTGATGTAACGCATATCCTTAGATGTACACCAACTTTTTTGGGGGGGGTGGAGGGTCCTGAGTTTTCCCAAGTAGCCCAGGCTAGCATTAAACTCGCTGTGTAATAACTCAGGTTGGCCTCCTCCCTCTTTGGGATTACAGATGTGTACCTCAAAGCCTGGCTGTTTTGTCGTATCATAACATTTGTACCTCATGCAATTTAGCTCTTCATCGTCCAGAATTTAAGACAGTTGAAAAACCCAGCTATCCTTAGTCTCTTACATATCATAAATGTTCTAAAATAGAGCATATTATTATTGTGTTTTTACATAACCATCTATGATTAAATGAAAATACCATGTACTAAATTTGTTAGTATTTTGTAATTAAAAATGACTTATTTTATTAAAATTTATAACTTAAAAATTTATCTTAAACTTATACTTGGTTTTAGAAGACTTTTTTTTTTTTGGTTTTTCAAGACAGGGTTTCTCTGTAGCTTTGGTGCCCGTCCCGGAACTAGCTCTTGTAGACCAGGCTGGCCTTGAACTCCTGGAGATCCACCTGCCTCTGCCTCCCGAGTGCTGGGATTAAAGGCGTACGCCACCACTGCCCGGCCTTTAGAAGACATTTTAAAAACTGAAAAAGATTTAAAATTGTTGATTTGAAAATCTTTTCATGCAAATTAGTTTGTTGGAAGCAGTAGTTTTTGTGAAGATATGCAGTATCTTTAGCACAGAATATTTGAAAGGGGCTGGGTACAATTTAAAAAAATTTGTTTTGTGTTTTTGTTAACATAATTGTAATTAAAATTACATTTATCTTTTTTGTGTCTATATAAAGTAGATGCATCCATTCAACAGATATTTATTGATTCCTGCAATGTTTAAGACTTAGCACTCATGTGTCATGCTAAGCCAAATAGATGTAGTCCTGCCAATTTCCAGTTCAAAACCTGGTGGGGGTGGGGCATGGACTTAAATAAGTACACAGTTAGATACATGGCACAAAGGAGACATTGGGAATGTTGGAGGAGAGCTTGTCAGGTTTTGTTTCTAGGATAGAAAGGGACAGTATGGGGAGTCTGAGCAAATGACATGATCTGCATAGGAACAGTTCTCTGCTTCCTTGAAGAGAACAGATCTAAGATAAAGGAACCACTGCTAGGAACCAGTGGCTGCCACAGACAAGAGAGCTGCCCTGGACTAAGGGAGTCAGAATCTGTATCTGCACGTGTACTAGGGAACAACTGATGGGTGGTGCTGGGTGCCTGGATGTGTGACTCACTTTGAGAAGAGGTAAATGCTGTGATACTGACTGTCTATGTACATTTTCTGTAAGACCTTTTAGGATGCCTTGTTAGTGGATAACTGTCATTTTAAACTGTTATTTCCTTAAAATCATCATACATGGCATTGTTTCAAAGGCTATGAACATCAACGTGTAGATGGCATAGCACATATATGTGCCTCCTAATGTATGTATAATCGGTAGACAGATGGATAGATGGATGATAAGTAGGTAGGTAGATGATATATACTAGGTAGATAGATGATAGGTAGGTAGGTAGATAGATTATATATAATAGGTAGATAGATGATAGATAGAGAATTGCTTTCCAAGAGGAATGTGCCTCATTGTATTGTCAGAAATGGTTAATTCTCCCTGCAGCTCCTTCTTGCCTGCAGAGTGCATTTTATTTTGAAGTTTTATGTTATCTCACAGATGGAAAATATGTTCTTTAGCATGGAATAACTTTTCCTTATTCTCATACTGTGCTGAGTGAGTTTAAGTGACTTTATTTTGTCCTGACTTACTGAGGATATTAGTGACTAACTATCTGGTGAACCTTCTTTGAAGGCAGGAAATAACACTCATTTAACATGTGAAATATGGGTGTTTTTCTTTGCTCCATCATTAACTAGTTTCCATGTAGAATCTATTTTAAATTGGCTGGACTTTGTTATTGTATACTTTGATAATATGATCATTTATTTTTAAGTAACAATTTGTTTTTAGGATACTTCAAGTTTATGAAGTTATTTTACTGGCTTACAGGGTGAAATTGGCAGATTTTTCTGAAAAGGCTAAGTGGGTCTTTGTCACATCATCTTTGGGGACTCTTGAGTTAATTTTAGTTTCTTTGGGTATGTGGGGGGTATTGAGACAGGGTATCATTATGTAGAATTCGCTTGCCTGGAACTTACTGTGTAGACTATGCTGGCCTTGGACTCACAGGTATCTGCTTGCCAGTAGCCTTCTTAATAGGTGCTAAATGGCATCTCATGGTTTTGTTTTGTTTCTCTTAATGATGTCAAGGGCTTATTGGTCACTGGTCTGCTTTGAAGATTATCTGAAATCTGTTGCTGAGTTGGGTATGTCCACCTTTTAAAAGATGCACTGTAATAACCCAGACTGTGTTTCTGCCTTCTCAGGATTCCTACAGGAAACAAGTAGTAATTGATGGAGAAACCTGTCTCTTGGACATTCTCGACACAGCAGGTCAAGAGGAGTACAGTGCAATGAGGGACCAGTACATGAGGACTGGGGAGGGCTTTCTTTGTGTATTTGCCATAAATAATACTAAATCATTTGAAGATATTCACCATTATAGGTGGGTTTAAGTTGAATATAGAAGTTGACTTTGAGAAGTAATGATAGCTTCATTTATTGATTCTTTGCTAATTGTTATACCTGTATAATCTTTAAATTTGAAAACATTTGTGCCAAGTATGCAAAATTCCAGTTTTATAAATGGAGCTTTTTTTATTTTTATTCAAGTTATTTTTTTAGGTTTTTGTAGATAGGGTTTCTCTGTAGTTTTTTGGAGCCTGTCCTGGAACTTGCTCTGAAGGCCAGGCTGGCCTCAAAGTCACAGAAACCCGCCTGTTTCTGCCTCCCGAGTGCTGGACTGAAGGCGTGTGCCACCACCACCCAGCACAAATGCAGCTCTTTGGGGTTGCAGCGGTTGCATAATTTATCCCAGTTTGTGCAGATAGTGGTAGTGCTGACTGAGAACAAGTTTCTGATACCAGGGTCTTTTGTACCTTGTTTCCCCACGCTAGAGAAATAGAACTGTTAATGTTTTAGAGACATTAGATACCAACCAGAAACAGAAGCATGGATAGTCTGTTTGAGATGGTGCCACTCAGATGATCTTTAAAAAATCATATTTTATTACAGAACTTCATAGGGTACTAAGCAGTGGCCTTATGTGTTTTTGTTTTGTTTTTTAAAGAAAATACATTTAGATGGCATAAGAGGTTGAAGAATTAGAGCTATTGCTGGTTTTTATGACTCTGACAAATGTATGTAAGATTGCTTAATCATTACATGAGATGTACTTTACATTCTTTCCTGGGGTTTACAGTAGTCATCACATTGCTGATTAAGCTGTGCCACATAACCATGAGCAGCTGGGTAAGAAGGAGCATCTCAGTGATAAGGAAGGGGAGACGGAGGAAGAGCTTCTCTGTAGTGATGCAGAGAACGCCTGGGGATGTGAACCCACCCCACTGCTGCCAAGCAGCATTTTAGACATTCATGGAAAATTGTGAAGGAAAATTTACAATTTTATTCTAAATTTAGGATTTATTTACATGTTACATTGACAGCAACACATGAAAAGGACTCTTAACAGAATACACATTGTAGTTTCTTTGGTGTTGCTCTTCAGGACTGGAGAGCTGGCTCAGCAGTTATGGACAGGTGTTTCCTTTTTTGAGGATCCATGCCAGTCATCTCATAACCACTGCAGCTGCAGGGAATCCAGTACTTTTGGCCTCCATTGGCCCCTGAACTCACATGCACATACCTATACACACACACACACACACACGATTAAAATTAAAATCAGTCTTTCCAGTGATTATCTTTCTCTCTTGAGTAGTACAGTAGTCTCCTTTTCCCATAGTTTAATTCTTTGACATTTTTGCTCATGCTCACCTAAATCTGAAAAATACTAAATGGAAATTTCTAGAAATAATGTAGCTTCTATTACATGTTGTTACAATTTTTATTTTATATTAGTCTCTTACTATACCTAAATTGTCGATTAAACTATATTATTGATATGTGTATATGGGAGAAATAGTATATGAAGGGTTTGGTACTGTCCCCAGTTGAGGCATTTGGTCAGGGGTCTCAGAATATTTGCCACAGATGTCAGAGAAAGGTCTTGTGAAATATCAAAGTTATGTTAATGCTGGTAATTCATGTTTGGGTAAAAACAAGGGTTAACTTATTCACAATACAACTTTGGTTGGCCTTGAGTTTACTTTATAGATCAGACTGGCCTGGAATCAGCAGAGTTCATCCTGCCGATTAAAGACATGTGCCAACATACCAGTAGATGAAAACATTTTCAGTTGTACAATACCCATTTATATATCATGTTTCTAAGACAATTTTAAACACAGTACTTTCGATTTGAAACTTTTTAGTATGTTTCTTATTGTTGTATATACTCATGCAAATGAATCCTTTCTGCTGTAGTTGAGACTGTATCAGTATTTGAGTTTTGAATAGACATGTAAGATCTTTGTCTTAGAGGAAAGAATAAGTAAGAAAAGAAAGGAAAATATGGTATGATAGAAACTAGGATTTATATGAAGAAATCATTCAGTCAAGTTCTGTAGGACAAAAGTTGAGGGCAAGGTTTGAAATATTTTGTGTTGCTCATGCTTCTGTTTCAAATTTGTTTTTTCTCCAGAGAACAAATTAAAAGAGTAAAAGACTCTGAAGATGTGCCTATGGTCCTAGTAGGGAATAAATGTGATTTGCCTTCTAGAACAGTAGACACAAAACAGGCTCATGACTTAGCAAGAAGTTATGGGATCCCATTCATCGAAACCTCAGCAAAGACAAGACAGGTAAGTAAAACTGGAGTGAGTGTAAGTGACTGGGGTGTGAATGCCCGCATGGCTGTTGTTGGGTGCCAATCATTCAGTGTGATGCACCAGAGTATAAATAATGTTTATTTGGTTTCTCTTGAGTGGACAGTACTTTTTATCCAGGGACCATGATATTATTTTGGATTCGTTCTCTGTCTATCTCTTTCTCTTTGTCTCTTTTACTTTTTTTTTTTTTTTTCCTTTTGTGATGGTGGGGATTGAAACAGGATCTGTGTTCTACACCCTCCAGCCTAGCCTTGAACTCTCAATCTCCTAAATCTGTTTTCGGGGAGCTGGGATTATGGGTGTGTTCCACTGCCTGGTGTTTTGTTTTCTATTCATATTGAAATTTCCACGTACATTTTACATTTAGGATTCAAGAAATGTGGAAAACATCTTCCTGCTTAAATGATACAGACAAAGAACGGTGGAATAAATTTTGAGTTCCCTGTTTTAGAAGCAGTTTTAAGAATTCACGTTTCAGCTGGGCATGGTAGCACACACCTTTAATCCCAACACTCAGGAGGCAGAGGCAAGTGGATCTCAGTGAGTTTAAGGCCAGCCTAGTATACAGAAGGAGTTCCAGGACAGCCAGGGCTATACAGAGAAACTCTGTCTTGAAAAAACAAAAAACCAAAACAGAAAACAAACAAACAAAAAAGAATTTATATTTCTAGATTAAATTTTATTGTATCTGAAGAATTATATTTAGGCAGAAAGTTTTGAGGTCTAATTCTTTAGGGAGAAAGTTGTGATTAAAATAAGGGAATATTTAGAAAGTGAATAGATAATTTTAAATTATCAACTACGTTGTTCTGACCAAAGTATATGTCAGAACCTGAATTTTGTTTCAAAATCATCTTCATTTTAAAACTAACTTTAAATTTCAGTTGATAATTACATCATTTGTGTTTGCAGTGGTAGTTTAGCATAAGGGAAAATGCATCCTAGGAGTGAGTTCATAAAGATGAGGGGAAACCGTTGTGTGCACTGATGTTGAGTCGATTTGTAGTGCATGAATTTGCTCAGAGATTTATGGGAACGCCCATAAAATGGTTTTGTAAAGTTTAACTTCTGTGATTAAATTTTTTAAAATTGAGGAGCACCTCATTTCATCACACTTAAGTGTATAAAGGGTCATCACAGAAATGTTTACTGGATTTTGTGAGGGATGTAAAAATTTAAACAAATTTCAAACATGCAGATGGATGGATAAATACAAAAAAAAATTTCCCTAGGAGGTCATATGTGCCTATTCTTAGCTGTACAAATAGGGTGCATGTTGAAAGAAAACAGTGGATTCAGTTTGAAGTCTTTATTTGGCTTATAAAAAGTGAATTCTTGTAGTTTGAATGTCACATGGATATCTCCTGGGTTCCAGTCTGTGCAGCTGGCTAAGAGTTTACAAGAGACTTGATGTGCCTCACTTGGATGATAGAGGAACCATTTCATTCATGTCCATCCCATGTTCTAATGACAGGAAGAGGCTTGATTCGATGTTTTATTTCCTGGTTTCTGACCAGTCTCATGGATTTTCCTCAAAAGCAGCCCAGAAAACATAATTATAATATCTATGACTTTCTTCTATGTTAGAAACACTTCTTTTGAAAGAACGCAAATATGAAATGTAAGAATTTTATTGAAAACTACTATATAGACTTTACCATTAACATTTGACTACTTGCATTGTGTAGACATATGCAGAAAGATACCTTTCATGCTAGTGGTCCTTGTAGTTGACATTTCACAGGAAAAAGAAAAGCCCGAGACTGGGCTGCAGCCCAGAAGAGCCTCTTATACTTGATATGTACACAGCCCAGTGGGTTAGCATTGGAGCCTGGGATTCTGCACTCCTTTGCCCTGTGGGCTGTGCTGGTGTGGGGTGTGGGCCACAGAGCACAGTGAGAGGAGTCTCCACCCCTCACGCAGAAGGAGCTCCAATAACTGCATTTAATTTATTGTTTGTGTTTGCAGAAATGCTTTTGTGTACTATGGTTCATAATTGATTAGAACATTGTCTGACTTCCTTTTAAAGTAGCCTTTTAGCTTTAACGATGTTCTCTCTCTCTCTCTCTCATACACTTAGTTCATTTTTGCCTTGTTTTTAGTGTTTTGATAGTTGTACAGCCCAGGCAAATCTCAGACTCATTATGTAGCAGAGGCTGCCTCTACCTCCCGTATGCTAGGACTACAGGCGTATGCCACTGTGCCCAGCTTACTTGTCAGTGCAAAGTATAGAAGTGGATTCACTTAAATTTGCGTTTTAGATAGTGTGAGTTGTCTAACATGTATAGAGGTAAGATATATTAGAACTTCTTAAGCAGTGCTTAGCATTTGTATTTATGTCTTTTTTATTGTTTTTTTTTCTATTTATGTCTTTTGTGTAATGTGTTTCTAAACTATAACCTACTCTTCAGTGAACTTGTTGATTTGTTTAGAAATGTATTTGCTTGCTTTGAGAAGTCATTAATATTGCTTGAAATTTAATATTTATAAAGTTATGGAAGATTCTAAAGATTTTACTAATTTTAAAATTACTAATCTAAAATTTTAGTAATTTATAACATACAATGTACATTTTAATAAATTTTATATCTCCAGTTTTTGTGAAAATTTTATGCTCCTTTTTAGGGAGTTTTGTTAGTGTCTTTTATTTGCTTATTGTTTTACTTTAGTATACGTGTCCTTATTGTATTTTGTTAGCAACTTGTTCTTGTTCATGAGCTTAACAAAAGCACCAAAAAAAAAATCTACTTATGGTCATAGGAACTGAACATTCATTCAGAAGTTCTTGCAGACTTAAGTGAAGGTGTGGCAAACATTTTTGCAGAGGCGCAGATAGTAATGTGGTATCTTACACATTATTTTCCCTAAGAAGCCTTGATAATGTAAAACTCCGTGTCAGCTTATACCAGAACAATTGACCCTGCCTGCACTTGGCCTGTGCGCAGTAATATATGAATCTCAGCCTCTCTAGGTGACAGTTGATGAAATTGTTCTAGTAGTTCAGCCTAAAATCATATTTTACCATTTTAAAGCAAAATTTGTGTATTTAGTGAAAAACTGTATCTTATTACGTTTCCCCTCATTTTCTTAAGTCAGCAGAAGCACCTATGTGGCACTAGTGGAACGGCTGACTGGCTGTTTACACACATTTCAAACCATGTATAGGTACCTGTATAGGTGTATGCATATGAAATTTGAAATTTATGCCTGGCAGTGCTGAAGCGTGTATGGGCAGCTCCCATATGATGGTTCTGTTGAACTTGTCCATATTGGGTTTCATGGTCTAAGTTGTTGAGGACAGCTGACCAAATCTCTTCCTCAAGAGGACACCAGATCTCATTACAGATGGTTGTGAGCCACCATGTGGTTGCTGGGAATTGAACTCAGGACCTTTGGAAGAGCAGGTGGTGCTCTTCACCACTGAGCCATCTCTCTAGCCCCATTTTATTGCTTTGAAGATAAGGGTTGCAGAATATATTTTTACCAGTACATTATTTTTTAACTTTAAAATATACATTAACTTACCAGTAGTATGTAAGGATAAGTTAGATAGATAGATAGATAGATAGATAGATAGATAGATAGATAGATAGATAGATAGATAGATAGTGTGTGTGTGTGTGTGTGTGTGTGTGTGTGTGTGTGTGTGTGTGTGTATTGACAGGGTTTTGCTGTGTTGCCCATTGTTCTGGAACTCTAGACTAAAGTGATTCCCCTGCCTCCCCATCCCCAGTCTCTGGAATTACAGATGTGTGGCATTGAGCTTAGCTGTTTTCATGTCTTTATCTGAAAGGGCAAAGGGGCTCAGTTAAACTAGCTGGTGTGCTATGATGCCCCGGTATTCTTAGTCTCTAAAGAGTGCCACTTCACATTTATCAAGACACTTGGAATGAATTGACAGGCTTTTCTGAGTTCTGGACAGCATGTCAGAAAAGGCTGTTGAGACTGAACACCTTGAGGATTAGCTGTGAATTTGTGAAACCGGTAAAGCCAAAAGTCAGAGTGAGTGGGTGTCAGGTAGATGACAAGCAGGGGTTTCAAAATAGCCCATAAAAAAAAAAAGCCAGCGGTGGTGGTGCACACCTTTAATTCCTGCCTCTGGAGGCAGAGGCAGGGGGATCTCTGTGAGTTTGAGACCAGCCTGGTCTACAAGAACTAGTTCCAGGACAGGCTCCAAAACCACAGAGAAACCCTGTCTCGAAACCCCCCCCCCCAAAAAAAGTGAAACAAATTTAAAACCTCAGGTGCCTAATCTAATAATTGCCCTCCCCCATGAGATAAGTGTTTTGAACTTTGAGTTAGAAGTGGACAGTTATTGAACCCTTGCTGTACTTCAGGAATCCTTACATGGGTTGTAGTTTGACAAGGTTTCTGGAGAAATAATCAGGGATGTGGGGTCGTGTCTCTGTTCCCTCCCCAGAAGGCCAGGGTTGCTGCTTCTGTGTAGTCACAGTTGATGCTATAGGTGTGTCACTCCCTTGACAGATGATTCAACAGGGAAGAAAACACGTGATACAAATAGAATCTCTTACTGATAGCAAATGAAAAACGTTATGTTAGCAGGTCTCCAGGGGGTGCTCTGTTTTCATAGTCTCATCTGCTTTGACCTCAAACATTGTCATATCTCTCTGTTTACACAGGAATTACATGCTTAAACTTGGATACTCTTGTTTATACATAGATATTTTCATTTGCCCTTGGGGTTCACTAAGTGACATTTTAAAGTGTCAATAAGTTATACCCTCAAGGACAAATCTCTTATGCACCTTGAGTTTAGCAAGTCGTTGTAACTACCTTATTTTTAAATATTACTTCAAAGTTCAGCATATTAAAATCAGTATTCTGCATTATAGTCATGTACCTTATGTAGTATTTAGACCTAAGAGGCTGATGATGGTAGGCCAGGATACATAGCACTGTTGTTAAGTTCTCTTGATGTCAGCATAACTGTGACACATATTTTCAAGGCATAACTAAGTATGTAAAATGTGGGAAATTACTTTTTAAAATGAATTTAAATTTCATATTTGTAAAACTAAGAAATGGGGGGTTTCTGTAGTAACTATTTCTTGGTGTTAATTATCTTGACCCTTGAGACCCTAATACCGAATCCCTGGTGATGGGTAGTTGTCTCTTTAATTATTGGCTTCCAATTCTCTCTCTGCATTGCTGGAAACAGAAATCATCTATTCTTGTTGTGTTGGTGATGGGGATGCTCACACTGAAAAGCAGACAGGATCAGATTTTCTTCTGTTGGAGGGCACACCCTCTTTCTCCTCTCTCCATAGCACATCGACTTCTACACTGACAGTGTGACTTTGATTTTAAAGAAGTAATACAGATTTACTTTCTTTAAGATTTTAAGAAAATATGAGCTTTTGCCTGGTTTGTCTCTTAAATAAATGTATAAATATATGGAGATTTTTTTCATTGGCTTTCAAGTTAAAAGAGAGTAATTATTTATGAAAATATAGATTGACCAGTCATGTTTTACATTTTAAATGCTTTGTAAGTCACTTACCTTAAATAACTTATTTTAATATAATCTGAACATTTCTGATATATTTTGAAGAATAAATAAGTAAAACTTTCACCTTGAATTAATGAGAAAACTACTAAAAACATTCAGATACAAGTGGGGATTTTATTTTAAATGCCACATTTAGTGATTTTTTAAAGTTGAAAATGTTTGTTCCCCTGTAGGAAAGTAGTTGATTAAATTGATTCCATTAAAATAAGATGGGTTGGGATGCCGGAGAGATGGTTCAGGAGTAAAGAATGCTTGCTGCAGTGGGCCATGGTGGCACACACTTAATCCCAGCACTCTAGGAAGAGGCAGGCCTGGTCTGCAAAGTGAGTTCCAGGACAGCCAGGCAGGGCTAAAAAGAGTGCTTGCTGCTGCTCTTGCAGAGGGCATGACTTTGGTTCCTACCCTCTCACTGGGTGGCTAGCAGTGACTCGAGCTCTGGTGCCTCCGTCTAGCCTCCAAAGGCACCTGTACACATACACACACATAAAAATAATATTTTTTCTATTTTATTATTAGATTGAATATTTTTCACTGGGTGGCACATGGTATTAGGCAGAAGTTTATATTTCAATATGGAATCAGTATTTAAATCCTGCTTCTTTACTGAAACTCAGTTTTACGAATTTTAAAGGTAAATTACTGAATTTCACTGAAGTGGTTCTTAATACATTTTTGAGATTTATAAAACTTAATGTGCCCTGAATTATTGAAGTATTTTTTTCCTAACTGTTAAATGCAGCAAATGACTTACACATGCAAAATGAAGCCTTAATTGTTGGCTTATTACCCTCAACACTGACTGCCTGATCTCTGTTCCTGATTGAATTTAAAATAAATTGTTTTTTGGCATATTAGCTTCTTAGGTGCTAGGTACATTTATCACATTTGGTTCAATGGAAAAACTTATTTTTACCAATTGTAGAAAAAAAAAGAATATACTAATTCTCTATATAAGCAATTCATTATTAAAATGAAATAAAATACATTTAAAAGTAAATAGTAAAATATGCCAAATTTCTTAAGTATTTACCTTTTTTTTAGAAGAATGGACATAAATATTACATCTGAGGTTGAATTTGTACTACATGTATGTGAAGTTTCTGAACATTAGATAAGCTTCTCCTTTGGTGATGCATTTTTCTGAAGAAATTAGCATTATAATTATAAGCACTTTGTGCCTCTTAGGCTCTTGCCTAATTTTCTGTTTTGAGAAAGTTGAAAATCTTTCCATAAAGGCTGTTTATGATTCTCCTTGTTGTAGATTTATACCACAGCCTTAAACCAGAAAACCCCATTAGAGGGGCAGAGAGATCTCATAGCAGTTAAGAGCACTTACTATTCCTGCAGAGGTTCTGGGTTCAGGTCCCAGGACCCACATGGTGACTCACAGTCTTGTTATCCAGTTCTAGGTGATCTGAGTCATTCTGACCTTTAAGGACCAGGTGTGCACAAGGTGCACAGACATACATGCGCTCGAAACACTCATGCACATAAAATAAATTCCAAAATAGTTTAAAAGAACCCCTCTTTAGAGTATGCAATTAAAATTCAAGGCACACAGCAGCATCTGCAGACTGTTGGAGACTTATATAAGGATATGAATGTATTGCTCCTGTCTTACATATTTCAAATAGTTTGTGGAGTTTCTTGCTTTGGTAAATGGCTCCTACTTAACTTATTTAAATACTGTAATTATCCATCCACTGTGGTACCAGTCTCAGATGGGCTTAGGGATTTAGAAATTAACTAGAATTACCCATTGGAGATAGAACTGGAGGTTCCAATGTTTCGAATCACTTTGGTTGGGACATGGATTTGAGGTTTGGTTTTAGCAAAGCTTCAAGTCTCTAGTCAGCCTCTCCCTCTGCTCCCCTGCTGGGTGGAAGGTGACATCAGTGGTATATGGAGGTCACTTGTCTTCCTTTGTCCAAGGAAAGTTCAGACCTAACTTCAGTTCCTCAAACTTCAGTTATTATATCGAGAAACACAGACACAGAGCTAGGCTTTTCAGTCTCCTCTGATTCCTAACTAAAAATGTTTAACTCTTGATTCCAATAAAAAATTAAATACTTTTGAGAACAAACCAGGTTCTAGCTCATGTTTTAAAGCCGCATCCTCAGTTTTACTCAATCTGATGTCTGCTTTAAAAAATTCTCAACTATGAAGCTCATAATCCAAACTTCTTACACATGGCTCTCCCAGTAAATTACTCTTCCAAATGAAACAGACTTTAAAGGAGTTGTGTTTTACAATGCAGAGAGTGGAGGATGCTTTTTATACATTGGTGAGAGAGATCCGACAGTACAGATTGAAAAAAATCAGCAAAGAAGAAAAGACTCCTGGCTGTGTGAAAATTAAAAAATGCATTATAATGTAACCTGGTAAGTTCAGCATACTCATTTTGGTACAAAGCAGATGTCTTTCACAGGTAACAAAGCAGACAGAACTACTTAGATGTGGTGTCCTGCTTTGAAGTGTTAAAAGATAAGAAACTTGTCATTTGTTTCTGTAATGAGTGCACTGATTTTACAAGAGGTTGTTAATTCTGACTGACACCTTTTGGTGACTGCAGTCGACTAGTCTGCATTTGTCATAAGCTCTAATGGCTGCATTAGTTTTAAGTAAACTAAGCATTTGAGAACTGATCGTTTATTTAAAGGAAATCAGATTTAAATTTTAAGATAACCAGCAGCTTTTGAGTAAAAAAATATGTAATAATAATATGGCCCAGAGGTGGGAAAAGGCCCAAGTTAACAGTTTCCCCCCTGTGCTTTGTAGCTAGGTGCCTACCCAGGGAGATCTGGGCGCTGTTGTGTGCTCCTGTACCCATTCCGAAGCAGCTGTGTTACTTCAAGTCTTCTGCTGTTTCCATGTAGCTGCCATCATTCACTGTACATGCTGCTCCAAAGGAATACCAGTCTCCTACTTGTGAATCTAGTCAATGGTCCACAGTGAACACAGCTCCAGCATCCCTGCACACACCTTATGTGGTCCTCAACCTCCCCATTTCCCACCTTTTGGAACTTTATATCTGAAAAGTACCATCTTGCCAGAGTTTTGTCCCTACATAGACACCATGTTAGCCCTGCCTCCCTTCCCTTAAGTCTTGCCTCTTGTTGGATCACAGTATTCTTATCCCTAGTTGGATTAACCAGCTAACATGTGATTTCTCAGTCTCTAAGAATCTCTTCAACCCCCTAAAGTGGGCATTGTGGCTTTGTGTATTTCTAGTATACTATTTTTAATTATATGGTTTTTATGTTGCATTGAAATAGCTTATGTTTTATTCTTTTATTAGACAATAGACTTCCAGAGATGGACCATATATTTTAATCTTTTGTGCCCATTGTGTGCTGGAATTCTTGCCACATAGGTACTTTTTTTAGTAAATATTGAATGGACCCTTTGACTTCCCTGTCTAACCCAGATTATATTTTGTGTAGTTCACCCAATTCTTCACTCAGTGAGTTGACATTTGTAGAGGCTGTTGTCATATATGTGTTTCTTGAGAACATGAAACAAAATTAGTGTTTAAGACTACTAAGTGATGTAAACTCAGAAACAAAGCAATGCTTGCATGGATTTCTAAGGGGATTATAAACTCTTAGAATTTGTATCATTGTGTAGAGCCATACTTCAGTTTTAGAAATTGTGGTACAATTCAACATTAAAAATGCAATTTGAAAAGTTAACCTTTGAAAATAACAGTCATGACCAGATTTAAGTGGCGAGTTTAACCTTATTCCTTTTCCAGCCTCACTCTTAGATTATTTTAAAATAGAACAACATTTAGAGTATGTGGTACACTTAACATTATATTCAAAATGAAGGCAGAATCACACTGTTCTGTCTAAAAGATAGAGTTGTAGCAGTGACTGGCGTGAATGCTAATAGTTTGACCCTATGAATTGAATCGTTGTGATTTTAGTGCATATAACACAGTCCATATAAAGAAAGGGTATATTTTATGATATTTATAGTTAAATATAAAGTTTTTATTTAATAACGATAAATACATACTAATTAGTTGTTCATAGTTGTAAAAAAGGGGTAAGTGTAAACAGAATAATTAGCAGAATATGACATGTGACTTTATGAGAATTAGTTCCCACAAGAACAAGAAGTCCACTGCCCTGTGTACATTAACTATGACATTTCTCTAACCTTGAAGTCATCTATTAGAATAAGTGCAGAACCTGAGAAGAGGGTACGTGCTGTTACGTTCTGTTTTCCTTGTCTCTTAAATGCTTGTATTTTATCCCCTTACAAAGTTTCATACAGCTATCCCTCTCAGGATTCCTATTTCTCCGCATCATTGGTCTTTCTTCATTATAAAAACAGCTCGAGGGCTAATGGAGATGGCCATCCAGCCTGAGGACCTGAGTTTGTTCTTCAGATCCACTTGGTGGGAGGCAAGGACTTGCAGGTTGTCCTCTGACCTCCATATGTGTGCCATGGCATGCACACAAACACAGAAATAAATGAATATAATTTTTTAAAAAGTTGAAACAGAGTAGCCAATATAATGCGTGATCAAAGGGAACTCATGAAGGTTAAAAGGGAGTTAGATAAGATTGCATCTCAGGGCTGGAAGATGGCTCACTGAATATGCACGCTTATTGTGTTAGTGTGAGCACCTGAGTTCAAATCCCTGGAACTCACAAAAAGCTGGCCAAGTACCAGCTGTAATTCCAGCGTTGGGGCAGGGGTCAAAAGTAATCATTGGAGTTTACTGGTCACCGGCCTAGCTCCAGTCTCATTGAGATACTTTGCCTCAAGGAAAGATGGTGGAAAGCAATGGAACAAGACTCCTGGTGTCCTCCTCAGGCCTCCACTTGAATACACAGGTACCCCTCCCCACACACACATGCAGACAAAAAGATTTCATCCAATTCCAAGGGTCTATGACCCTAAGTGGTAAAGTGCCAGTGAGTCATAGGTACTTTTATTATGTCCTTGGAAGGGTTTCTCACCGCGTTAAGGACAGCATGGGAGGAAGAGTCTGTCTTCCGTATCTGTCTGAGTGGATCTCATCCTCTAATTCAGCCTTGACTGTATTGTTTGTATTGTATCAGGAATGGTGTTCAGGAGGTGAAAAGCACCAGTGAGTGCAGATTCGGGGTTTGGGGCAATATATATTTATTCACTTGCATTCCAATAGATGATACTGGCATTATCCTATTTCTCTTTGTTAAATGTGAGCAAGCTTCATTGCCATTCTACCTTTCTAACTGTACCGAATTAGGGATTAGTTGTCAAAATGAAAAGTTGAAAGTATACAAAAGTGGCTTAACTTGTTGGGTGCCATTCTCCAGATTCCCTCTATTGTCTAGGTTTGGAAGCATTATTAGGTTAAAGTTTCTTTCTGTAGTTCCTACTAGGATGAACAGATAAAATAAAGCATGGCCACGCATTTCTTCAACATCACTTCTGCTTCTAACAAAGATAAGGCAAGAGCTTACTCCAGTGTGAACTTGCATATTTAAGGTTTAAAGTCAGTTTTCTTACTTCTAGAATGTACTCTTCATGCCAGGGTCTAGGAGGTTGGAAATTACTCTGACTTAATCAATTTTAGTCACAACTGAAAAAATAGCAAATAGATGTAGGCTTTAATTACTAATGTTGAGGTTCTTTGAAGATGAGTTTGTATATGGC
This sequence comes from Microtus ochrogaster, assembly GCF_000317375.1. Lineage (NCBI taxonomy): Eukaryota > Metazoa > Chordata > Mammalia > Rodentia > Cricetidae > Microtus > Microtus ochrogaster. The sequence continues at coordinate 11,732,527 of NW_004949097.1, read as the reverse complement.
AAGTTTTGAATAGCTGAACAGTAACTAAAACAGAGCATCTTCTGCAGTGTGGTCAAGTCCATCACCTCTCAGACAACTTTGCTCATCACCAGAGGTCAGGAGCATTACAACAACTTTCAAGGCAACAGTGTCCTAAAGTCACATGGCTTACGGTCCAAAGTCCAGAAACTCGGGGACAATTAAGTTGTATATATAAAGGCACACCTACCATACATGGAGGCAAGCATTGGGAATTGTGACTAAGTTTGCTAGTAGGGAAAAATTAGTAGAAAATTAAGTCCTTTTGTGGGGGGAAAAAAAGTCACTTGTTAAGCTTATGTAAGATTCTGTGCCACTTACTATCTCTGCATGCTGTGAAAGTCAAGTTTCTATTTCTGTAGAATACCAGGACTGGAGAGATGGCTCAGTGGTTAAGAGCACTGGCTGTTCTTCCAGAGGACTCAGCCACGCAGCACCCACAAGGCAGTTCACAACTGTTCCTGGGGATCTGATGCTCTTCTCTGGCCTCTGTTGAGCACTGTACTCACATGATGCAGACAGACGTGCAGACGAAACACTCATACACATTAAGCTGTTTTAAATATCATAAAATTTTTAGGTAATAATGTAAGTATTTTAAAATGTCAGAGTATCCATAATGCGATACTTAATGCTAACATTCTGGCCCATTCAGCTACCACAACATCAGCACAAACTGGACTTGCGTTTGTCAGTAAAGTTTCCATTGACAGTGACGTCTATCATGAGGACTGCAGGCCATCAAATGCGTTAACATTTTGATTCTTTTTTGATATATTTCAGGGTGTTGATGATGCCTTCTACACACTAGTCCGAGAAATTCGAAGACATAAAGAAAAGATGAGCAAAGATGGTAAAAAGAAGAAAAAGAAGTCAAAGACAAAGTGTATAATTATGTAAATACAATTTGTACTGTTTTCTTAAGGCATACTTAAGTAAAGGTGGTAATTTTTGTACATTACACTAAATTATTAGCATTTGTTTTAGCATTACCTAATTCTTTTTTTCCCCTGTTCGTGCAAACTGTCAGCTTTTATCTTAAATGCTTATTTTAAAATGACAGTGGAAACCTCTTTATTCCAAGTGCCAGTAGTCCCTGGGTTTTGAACTTAAACTAGCAATGCCTGTGGAAGAGACAAAGACCTGAGACTGTCTTGGGTTCTGGTGCGTGCCCTTGATTCCTTGCTACTTCTTTCACCAGCTGTGAGCATTGGCGTGAACCATGGTAATGAAGCTTTTGAGCCATCCTGCTCTGTGTTTCATCTGGTCACAGAATGAATTATTAGTAATTACAGCTTCATCTGAGACCATATGATTGGTTCTGCTAAGACTGAGGGATCACAGATTTATGGGCTTCCCTTTGATTCACTTCTAGCATGTCCGGAGTCTATCATGCTTCGTAAGTGTAGTTAGTTAGACTGTTCACAAAGGCTTTCTCTTGCTTTCTACTGCTATTAGTCATGGTCATGCCCCAAAATAGTATATTTTTTCTAGAAAAGGGGGAAAATGGAGAAAAAAAAGGCAATGGAAAATAGTGAATAAAAGTCCATTCCATATTAGCTAAATTACTGTAAGATTCCTAATAGCTTTTCCTGGTAAGGCAGACCCAGTAAGAAATAGTAACCATTTGGGCTATATTTACAAGCTATTAAATTTTTGTAATAATTCCAACAATTTTAACATTATATAAGTTCTCATAAGAATTAGTATAATCCCAATGTCAGAGTGCTCTTCCTTAGCCTAACTTTTAAAGTGTTTTGAACTTATGTCTTGATAGTAGTTTTAATTCTGGTAGAGAAACTGAAGATGATTTGAGACAGTTGCAGCTTAACAGGTGTTGAGATCAAAGTTGCAAGACTGGGCCTTATGTGACCTGTGATGAGCAACAGTCAGTGTTGGTCAGGATGAGGACAAGGAGAGTTTGGACAGCTCAGTGCATTCTCATGTAGCAGTTCTGCTGACAAATCTGGAATATTTCTTTTGTTTATAACAAAAAAAAAATTAAATAAATTTCTGTTAGTTTCAAGGTTGAGATGTTGGGGTAAGAGGCTACAAGGAGAGTAAATCTTTTAGGACAGTGTAGTGTGAAGGTTTGAGAATGTGTGTGTGAGAGTCTCTCACCTCTGAGCAAACATTCCTAATACTTCCCCAGCTGATGTGCACTTAGAAATCTCTGTGCTCTAAGGATAGACAACAGCAAAAACAATCCCTTCAATGCACTTAAAGCATTCCTTCAAATTTCTGAAGTGACATTAAAATCCACTGGACTATGAGGACTGGATGTCTGTCTTTTAGAAGTCTGATTTTAGGCATATCACTGTCTTATTCAGTGTTCAGTCATCTCAAAAGCTCCTCACAGCTGTGTAACTTATAGTCCGTTTACACACTGATACACCGAGTTGTCACGCTCAGCACAATCTTTTTTACATGGATTATCATCTTTACTGCCAGTCCTGGGCAAAATTGTGCAATAGGTAAAGTTCATAGTTCAGTATCCATTCTCCAATTTCCAGATGCCCCAGACTTAGTGTAGTTTCCTTTTAATACTTTATTTTCCCCCACTTCAAATTTTATTTTTGCAATGAACAACTACATGAAAGTTGCCCACTAAGGAAGGTTCATCAAAACTGCCTATGACTTTCTTCCCCATGGTTTAAAATAATCCAACAGAAACCAGACTGGGATTTGAACTGATAGCTGGTTTTCAGGAGGCCACTACAGAAATTTAATGCTGATCCTTTTTGACTTTATGCCTGCAGCCCCGTCCAGTAGTGGCTAAGTAGAATTTTAGTGTGGACAAAGAGCACTGTCTGTGGAAGAAGAGCTTAATCTCCATCTGGGGATCATCCTGGTTGATAAGAGTCCACTGTTTTAATGAATGCAGCCCTACAGTGAAAACACTTTAAAGTTTCAATCAGAAAGCTCATTTTTAAAGTCAGAATATATTTCCTTAGCATTTATTCAGTACTTGTCTTAATGCTAGGCACCACACAGGCCCTGGGGATGTGATGTGTCCCCAAAGGAGGGACACAGTCCTTGGCCCGAGGTTTGTATTGTGTTTGTAATACTCTAGTAAGATGTGTGGCTGAGGGCCTAGAAATAATAGAACGCATGGTTTCAGTTTTGCAGAGAGGTGTTTGCAGTTTCCTCTCGATTCAGCAAGAATTGCTGGTTGTGATTCCAGTGCAACTTTATTTCTTCTAAAAGAACAGAAATTCCCTAAGTACATAATTTTTTTAAAAAAACTTATGAAAATTAAATATTGACTTCTAAAATAGTTTTATTTGGGTACAAATAAGCAGGCACCTGAATTTATTTGCAAGAAAAGAAAATTAGTAGGATTCTGAAATGTTCTAAACTCTACATGTTCATAGAACATTCTTTCTGTGGATATTTTAAGTTTTTTTAAATATGTATGTGGGTTGGTTTTTTGTTTTGTTTTATTTTTTGCTTTATTTTTTGCTGGGGGAGGAGGGTCCAAGATCTGGTTTCTCTGTGTAGCCCTGGCTGGCCTGGAACTCACTCTACAGACCAGGCTGGCCTCAAACTCACAGAGATCTGCCTGTTTGTGCCTCCCAAGTGCTGGGATTAAAGGCCTGAGCCAACGCTGCCCGGATATTAAGTTTAAACACAATTAGTGATGCTTCTTGTATCTATACAGAGAAGCAGGTGTACTTCCGGAGCTGTGGTGCATAATCAGATATTTACTGGAGACTCTGGGCAGTGTGTTAAGTAGTGGTAATTACCATTGTGTAAATTTTGAATATTTAGTCTTTTGTTAACAAGAAGGTTTTGTAGAGATTTTTCAAAGGGAAAAAGTTCGAGGAAGAAACATAAGTGCTCTCTAGTTACTATAGCCTGTTGAAATTGAAAACCAGTGCTAAATCACAGTCATAGGAATTAGCATGTTTGTGGGGATATAGCAGACAAATACAATTTGAGTAAATATTTTCAGTCAGGAGTTGTAGGCTCTACTGACTTGAGTCACACTGCATAGGGATTTAGATCCTAATTTTTATAGATTATTAAGACTTTTCACTGTTGCACAATTTTGTTTAACATACATAAAAGTTACGTGAGGCATGTTAGAAGTTACAGTTGCAGATTCATCTCATTTTGTATTCCACTGATTCTTCCATTTTCCCCCCAAAACAATAATATATATTTAGGAGGGATTTTTGTAGGCAATAAAAATTTAAACTCCATTTGTTAAAAGTAGTAATTTCTTGATAATCGTGTAGCCATTTTTTTAGGCCCCAAAAGTTACCTTAAAGGTGAATTTTTCTTAATGACTTCTGTGTAATACTGGGTAGCATGAACTCTGCGCTGAAAAATTGAACAGATACACCCAGTAGGTGTAAAATTATGTCACAACATGAAAATTATTTCTAAAGAAGTATATTAGTTTTCAAAGAATAGTTATTAATTAGATTCAGATTTGTGGTGTGCCTGTTTGGGATGGCGGTAGGCATTTTAGATGAATTTGGGAAAATTCAGTTCTCTGCAGAAATGCCAGTTTCAGACCCACCCACCCCTGCCAGCTAACTGGGCTGTGTCCTGATTTATCTCCAGGTCCCCAATTCCACTGTCTCGTTCTTCATGTTGAAAACACTTCTTCATTTTTATTTGAGTGCCAATTTCTTACTAGTGCTATTTCTTAATGTAACATGTTTACCTGGAATGTATTTTAACTATTTTTGTATAGTGTAAACTGAAACATGCACATTTTGTACATTGTGCTTTTTTTTCTTTTTTTTTTCTTTTTTTGGTGTGTGTGGGACATATGCAGTGTGATCCAGTTGTTTTCCATCCTTTGGTTGTGCTGATCTAGGGAATGTTGGTCATATCAAACATTAAATTTAAAAATGACCACTCTTTTAATTAAAATTAACTTTTAAATGTTTTTAGGAGTATGTGCTGTGAAGTGATCTGAAATTTGTAATATTTTTGTCATGAACTGTACTGCTCCTAATCATTGTAATGTAATAAAAATAGTTATGGTGACTATAAAGTGTGTAATCACGTATTTCTTATTGTGGCTGAGGTTCAAGTCCAGAGTCTCAACGTTTGTTAGGCAAGCATCCACACCGAGCTACACCTCAGCCTTGACTGTGGGTGTTTCTTGATGGGAATTTGGAACATCTGCCAAGTAGCTGATATGAACTCCATTAAGCAGACACTTTTTGCCACTTTAATTTGGAAAGTTCTTTATTTATAAAGTTGCTAAGATTATTATTTAAACGTTAAAGTGTTTGCTTAAATATGCGTCCTGTTCAGGTAGGCTCACTCCACACTAGCAAAAGTATATTTGCTTTGATGGTGGAAACAGGAACCTTACCACTCATGAAAGCTAGTCCAGGCTGGACGGGATTTGGGGTTAAGGGAGCTAATGGCTACATAATGCCAGTCACCTGCTGAGCATCCTCAAACTCAAAGTCACCTTGATATGTCTTATTTTGAAAACTGCATTCAAATCATTTTGAGGAGGTGTTTGTAGACAGCCTTGAATATGTACTTTTCTCTACTAGATGGGGGAAATCACAAGCGCTAACAAGCTAAAGGGTAATATACTTGTTAGACACCATTTGCTGATGATAGTCTCATTAGTAAATGGAGAAATCGACTAAGAATAATTCGCTATAACATTAGAAAATTGGGTATGTTTATTTTCTTGAAAAATTGTATTCTCATGAAAGGTGCTAAACTTAGAAAGGTGCTGCTGTGTTAATAAAATTTGAGCATGAAGGATTACGAGTAGAGCTCAGTATCGATGAGGCTGACACACATTTTAATGCATTAGGGCACCTCTGGGTTTTTAAACATGTACTGTGACAGTGTGAATGGAATCATTTTATAATAGTTGGTACACACAAACAGCCAGGTGTTGATAGCAACGGTTGGTTAGTTGTTGGTATCTGAATAGTAACGTTGCTTCATAGCTCTGTATTTCCTAAGGAAGTATAAGGCCTCTAGCTCCTTCATTACAAATTCTCCTCGTGCAATAAGCTCTTTGATCTTCTCTGGGTCCTTCACATCCTTGTTTTTAAGGAAAACATTCTTCAAACGCCTTTTAAAATAGTCTGCTCCTTTTGGATAGTCCCGTCCAAGATACAGCAGCTTTAAAAAGAAAGATGTGTTTCTAAGCAATCCATGTCATATGATAACATTTGTAAAGTTGGCAGCATAATTACTTACATTTTTGTAAAGGGCTAGTACTTCTCCTCTCAAAGAATTAGCCATTTTCATTTAACATGGAATCAATCCACTCTTATACATACCTAAAGAAAAGGAAGATTTTTCTTTTCAAATAACTGCTATGTAATCTTCATCACAAACATTACATATTGGGGAAATGGTAAGCTTGTTTTTCATCTTTGTGTGCAGGTGTGCACTTGCCACAGTATGTATGTTGAGGCCATGGCCTCTGGTGTCAGTCCTTTCCATAAACTGTATTCAATGAGCTGGCCCTGTGTTCAGGGACTCTAGCCTCGCTGGGATCTTGCTCGTGTGTTTTATTCACTAAGATATACTCCCCAGAAGGGTAGTTTGTGCTGAGAGCTTTTATAATCTAGGCTCTCTTAGCTTTTCCCAGCCTGTTTGCATACCAAAAGGAAAATTGTCTACCCCACTCTCAAGGTTAAGCGTCATTACTTGGGAGACACTAAGAGTCCAAATCTCAAAAGATGTTCTCGGAGGAGAGTTAAAGACGAAAAGAAACCGGGTTGGGAGATCAAAGAGGTTGGCGCAGAACGAGAATGCACAATGATGGAATGAGGGCAAGTGAAGCATTTGGCAAGGACTCCCCAGGAACAGACAGCATCTGCAGTGGTGACCATGCTTCTTATGTTAGGTGGCTCAAGCTGCCAAGGAGCAGAGTTTGGGAAAGGCCTCACTGGACCAAGCCTAAATATATTCCCATTTCTAACCTCTTACATTGCATCTTTATCAGCTAGGCACAATTCCACTGTGTTGTTACGGCTGATTAAAAGTGCTTGCCAGGATTCTCCACTGTAAAATTACTTGTTCCCAGGAATCTACTTCATGTAGAAGCAAATGAATTTATAAACCACCATATGGATGGGATATTTTAGGAGGCAATATGGACTAGAACACTAGTTCTCAAACTTTCCAAATGCTGTGACCCTTTAATAGTTCCTCAGGTTGTGGTGACCCCCAACCATAAAACTACTTTTGTTGCTACTTCCTAATTAATTTTGTTACCGTTATGAATCGTAGCATAGATGGTTTTAGATGACCCCTGTGAAAGGGTCGTTTGACTCCAAAGGTTGAGACTTGCTGTACTGGAAGCTCACTACAATAGGGACTGTCTGGGCCTCTTAAATACTGAGTAAAGGTGTGCACTTGTACATCCAAGTGCTATATGCATGTGTGATTCTTATATTGATATTTATATAATCTGGTGACACCACAAAACAACAGTAGTAGCTTTGTTGAGTAATTAAAAACAAAAGCTAACTTTCCAACAACGGCTTATAGTAAGCTAAATTTGAATTTGTATGCAGTGGATGGTGAGTTTTTATCTCGTTACCAAGGCTCAGAGGGCAGTAGGATCATAAGTATTATGCAACCAATAACTTTAACCCACAAAAACTAGCTGCCAGTAATACTTAGGAATAGAACATTTAGTCAGGGGCATGTAAGAACGTGATAGAACATTAAATTGGAATTTAGATACGGGACATAATTTTACTTCTTGTGTTTAATAGGTTGGACAGGTCTTAAACTGGGGTTAGGACTAATAATTGACTCGGTTTCTGCTACTTTCCGGTTGGTGTAACGTGCCATTCCTTTATACGGAGAGGTGCTCCGATTCTGAAGGCTGCTACAACAGCGCAACTGAGTCGGTGACCTTGGGACAAAACGGGCTCGCTGGATCTTAGCCACGTCTACTGGAATAGTTTACCCAGGAATTAATTCGAGTCACTTTCACACCCTGTGTAGGCAGCTCTAGGGGAAAGGTGCGAATGTTTTGCACAGAAACTAAACCATCGCGGTCAGTGAAGAATCTTCACTACTTTAGTCTCTAGGTAAGGACCCTCTAGGAGCCCATCTGCCTCGCCTACACGGCCAAGCGACCTCCTGGCGACCTGCCCAGAGCCGGTGGCTTCACCTAGTCGCCGGCTGGCGCCATCCTTAGATCCCCGGGAAATGGCTTGCCGCGGAGCACAGAAGCGAGGGAAAAACCCCTTTATAGAGCCGGGCGTGGCGACCCACGGCTGTAACCCCAGCTCAGAGGAGGAGGAGGGCTAGAGGGATGCCCGCGAGTTCCAGGTCAGCCTGGGACGCAGCGTGAGAACACACAGCTCCCCTCCCACCGCAGAGCCCGCTCCTAAAGCATACTTCACCACCTGCAGCCCCCGGATCCGGAAAACCAGTTGCTCGGCCGCCGCGCTCCAGCGCTTTGCGGCAGCACGGCCGTAAATGCTTTGACAGCGGCAGTCCTCCCTCGGAGGGGCGGGGCGCCGGCCGGAAGTGGGCGGCTCTAGGTAACTGGCCGTGGGGGCGGGGCTCGTGTCGGAAGTGGGCTGGGGCTCCGGCCGCCAGTCTATGATAAGGACAAGACTCCCGCCGGAAGACCGCAGGGCGACTGCGCAGGCGGACCTCCGCAGAGCGCTGGGATTGGTACGTGGGCGTGGCCTGTCGCCCTGACAACCGTGAGCGTTCCTACGCTGCAGAGTTCAGACTTTTCCCTCCAGAGTGTCCTTCTCTTCATGGTGAGCCGGGGAAAAGGAGGGAGACGAGGGGCGAGCGCGGACTGACGGGAGGGGAGCCGGCGGACGGGCGCAGTCCCAAACCAGCTCATGCAAACCGAAGGTGGCGGAATCCGCACGTCTCCCGTAGCTAAACTCGAAACTAGATCCTTACCGAGTAACTTCCGGTGATGCGCGTTCCTTTCACTCTGCAACCTGTCAGAAACATTTTCAGACCAGCGGCGATGGCTTAGTCGACTTTGAAGTTACTTCGTGTGTCTTTCCTAGGAACCTAAATTGTTTTGCTTCTAAGTAGTCAGCCTACACTCATTCAATATAATAAAGCTTGCTATTTTGTTTTTCTTGCATTTCAACTTCACGTCTTCACCAAGGAGACCGACGGAACTAACGACGTGTGTTGTTTCCCATTCTCCATCAAGAGATCGTGTGTTTTCACATTCGGCTTCACAACTGACACGGAGAATGCAATTACTGATTTTGTAATTGAAATTCAGAGTACATTCTTTTTTATTTTTATTTGTTTGTTTATTGGGTTTTTTTTTTTTTTTTTTTTTTTTTTTTTTTGAGACAGGGTTCTTCTGTAGCTTTGGAACCTGTCCTGGAACTAGCTCTTGTAGATCAGGCTGGCCTGGAACTCAGAGATCCGCTTGCTTCCCGGGTGCCGGGATTAAAGGCATGCTCCACCACCGTTAGGCCAGAATACATTCTTTATGATTCCTGCAGGAAGTCAGAACAGAGTATGCCAGCGCCCCTGCAGCAGGCAAATTGAGCGGAGTTAACTGCCACGCTTTACCATGGTAACAGCTGTGTTTCTGAAACAGTAAATAAGTTATCAAGGCCAGGGAAAGGAGGAAAGACTGGTACTTTTAAACCTCTTTTAAAATATAAATGTGAATTTTCTGTAAGTGGTAGGAAGAAACGGATACTGGAGAACTCCCCTGGCAAACCCCAGCGGAGCTTAAGCCAAGTCAAAACCTGTGGCAGTTTACTAGAACAATCACTTACTTGTTTGCTCCATCGAAACATGAGTTTGAATTTCTTTTTCCTAGATCTGCCTAGCACAGTTTCTCAAAGACTGACCCTGCAGCTTTTGTTTCCAAGCGGGTCGGAGGATTTGCTTAAAATATAGAATCCAGGAAGTTGTGACTTCAAATCTCCTGTCTCATAGGGTTTTCAGGGAACAAAGTGCCGTAAACACGGTGGCTTAAACAGAAGCTGCCTGCCTCACCGTTGTGGAGAAGGAACATCTGAGACCAGAGTGGCAGCCTTGGGGGGATTGTCTCTACTTCTAATAGTACCTTGGGGTGTAGGAGTGTAACCTCACTTTTCACGAAATGTTTATTTTCTTTGTGAGAGTCTATATTCAAGATTTCTCTTTCTACATGGGTACCAGTCATATTAATCCAGAGGTCCACCCAATTTCAATAGCAGGTCATCTTAATTTGGTGAAATCATGGCTGACCCTTTATCTAAGCAGGTCAAATGTGACATACAAGAAGTTAAGATTTTAGTGTGTGAATCTGAAAGGACATAACCCCACCCCTCAGTCTAAAGAATTATAATACAGGAAAGGGCGTGACTGCATACACTGGTAAGTCCAGACATACGGATTGCTCAGAAAGCAGTGACACCTTCACTGCTGAAGTTTGGAGAGCAGGTTTACTCCTTGATGGCTCTTGTGTTGGCAGGAAGGACAAGGGTGGGGCTTTTCCCAAGCCTGCTTCATGTTAGAAATAGAAGTGAGAGATAAAAATGTGTGCGTTGTCTTTAAGATGAGTGTTTGAGACTGGGGCGGGGCATTCACATAATCTCCATGCGGTGTTTCTTTCAAGATGGAAGCGTGTTGACCGTGTTGATCATGGTCGTCCCTGTAGCTCTAGCTAGACTTTAGAGTGTCCTGCGTGTAGATCACCAGTAATGATCTAAGGAGTGAATCTCTGAAGTGTGTGCACATTCAGGACGATGTCATTGAATGTATGCCGACTTTAGCGCTTGTGTATTATAATGATGCTCTTATGGCTTGAACCAGTATTTCCTATAGCTCTTCAGAGCTGCAAACTGTGTAACTTATACTCACACAGTTCCTTTACAAATCTTCACCAGAAAGCTGATGGGCACACAGAACTTCTCGGGAATTTACGAATAGTATTACCAAGCAATACTTATAACTGTAAACCAGTATTGAAGTACTGTGCTTTCCAAAATGGGTAGATCAACTTTAACACATGTGGCCAGACAGGCTTCATTTTATCGTTGGTTGGCAAACTTTAAAAATCTGACGGCCTCCCCATAAAAACCACCAGTCTTATGTAATAGAAAGGTCTCTTTATGAGACAGCCCACATTTGCAGATGTGACGTAGTACCGCTAGCCAGCTGTTTGTGGGATCTGGAGCACCCTTTCAGGTGTGAGTAGTGTCGAATACCTCGGAAAGATGTTTCGGGGGAAATCTCGTGCGTTTTCCTGCATGTGGCTTTAGTTTGTGCTGGCTTCTTTTTACAGCATCTTTTCAGTTTAACGTACCTAAAGAGTCACCCAAAAGTTCCAAAGAAGGTACAAAGAACACTCCCTTGGGCCCTTCACCAGTTTCTCCTAAATAATGTTCTATGCTTTGCTTTGTTGAAAGTATCTGAATTCTCTTTAAAATATGTCAATGCTTTTGTTTTCCAACTTTTTAGGGTCCCAAACCAAAAAAGGTATGTAGAAATTATGTTTTCAAAATAGATAGTTGTATGACTATATTGTGCAAATGAGCTTCTTATCAAATTTTGAAATAATTTTCTAGTTATAGTTTATGGAATTTAGTAAGCTCATCTTCTAGATAATAATGTTATTTAAATAATTGGGTAATTCTTCACAATTACAGATTATCTTACACTTGATGATATTTCTAGTTTGAAATTTATAAATTGCCTTTAGTTCCTACCTGTGCCTGGATTTAAGGCTTTAGATTTTACTTCCACTGTAGAATGTGTTGGGTTAGACTGTCCTTCTACTTATTCCAGATAAACCTAAAATCACAGGCCTGCTGTGATTGGCACAGGCTTGTGGTTTTCTGCGTTCCTTTGCACAGGGTAGAAACTGAGGTTGGCTAAAGGGCACGCTACCCCTTATGTCTGGATGTGTTTTCTCTCGTCCCTCCCTCCCTCTCTCCCTCCCTCTCTCTCTCCCTCTCTCCTTCCTTCCCTTCCTTTCTTTTCTTTTTCTTCTTTTAACAAAACCACTTCTCAAGTGTGGCATGGCATCTCCCACCTGCAGTCCCAGCTAACAGTGGAGTTTGAAATAGGAAGTTCATGAGTTTGAGGGCAGCTTGGGCCAAAACCAAACCAAAACAACCTCCCTACCCCCGCCCAATAAAAACAAAGACACGGACAACAAACAAAAACTGTCTGATCAGACATTGTCCCCCAAATTAAAGTTTAATAAAACAGTTAAAAAGAAGCTGCATTGTTCTAGTCGTGAAATACTCAGACTGATCGCGCTGGGTCTGAGGTCCTAAAAGGCAGCAGCGTGTGGGGCTCAGCAGTGCTTACCTCTCTCAGGAATGCGAAAAGCATCTTGGTCTCGCCCTAGTCCTGTCTATGGTCAGAACCTGACCTGTTCACCTCCCTGACCGCGACTGGAGCATAGGCTTAATGTACCTGCTTTAAAGTATGTCCTACCGTTCTCTCTTGAAAAGTCAGTCACATCCGACCCTCCCCGTCCCTTGGCCCTGCACTCATGGATTAAACCAAACAAATTAAGACTCTTCTTCAGAAGTGTGACAAGAAGGTTGGGTGTGGTGGTGCTCTTCTCCACAGAGAAACCCTGTCTCGAAAAACCAAAAAAAAAAAAAAAAAAAAAAAAAAAGAGGGGAACCAAACTCAGGTCCTCTGCAAGAGTAGCAAGTGCTTGTCCCTCTAACCTCCAGCATCCACATGGTGGCTCTCAGTTCTGTAACTCCAGTTCCAGGGATCTGACACCCTCTTCTGACCTCTGTGAGCACCAGGCACACACAGGATGCTCATACACATATAATTTTTTAAAAAATTAAATGTAATAGGAACACAGTACTATTTTTGGAAATAGTGTATTTTGGAAAGCTAGAAGAAATAATTTGGAATGTTTTGGTGATAAAGAAATAAATATTTGGGAAATCCCTCTACAGAGAACACATGCAGACTTTTACAACAAATGCAGCAGCTGCCTAGATTGGATGTGGTAGCATGTAGGAGAAGATACACATAGGTTGCATGCACACACTATGTGACCTGCGTGTATGAACTTCAGCTTTCACAGAGTGCTGTAACTCACATGAAGAGGGACTGTCTACTCTCTGGGTTCTCAACACATGTGTTAGGCTGTGCCTCACATGTTTGAGTGCAGTCAGAGGATAACATACAGGAATCTGTTCTCTCCTCCTACCACATGGGTCCTCGAGACTGAACTGAGGTCAGTCGTCAGTCTTGGCAGCAAGTGCCTTTACCTTTTGAGCCACCTTGGTGGCCCATTCTTTTCCTTCAGCTCGTGAGCTCTTTATAGCCAGGCCATCTCTTCTGAGGCCTTGTGTACACCAGGAAATGCTCTACCACTGAGCTGGATTCTCCATCGTTAGCACATTTTTATATCTGGAACATTTAGTGCTGTGCCTGGTCAGTATGGAAGTTGGGTCAACGTTCGTTGACAGAACACATGGAAGCCTGTCGAATCTACAAGCACGTGGGCTCTGGATGACCCGGGATGAATGCTTCTGTGACTATGTACTGAATAGTTACACAATCAAACATTTCTTCAGGGAATCACTGCGTGCTCTCTGTGTGTAGCAGTTACAAGGATGCACCACCATGCTCCTCTGCACCTCAGCAGCAGCGCCTGCCTCTGCGCCTTCAGCTCTTCCTAACCCCTCTGTGGAGTCTTCCAGAGCCTTCCAGCTCCCTTTCTGGTGGCTGCACGGCCCTTCTTATGGCGCCATCCCCTGAATGTAAAGACTCCTTGAACACAAGCTGAAGTACTTGTATACTTGCTGTGTAGATGTTTACTTGCAGTGTTTATAGCTGTGCAGTGTTTATAGATGCAGTGTTTATAGACGCGCAGTGTTTATAGCTGTGCAGTGTTTATAGGTGCGTAGTGTTTATAGGTGTGCAGTGTTTATAGGAGTGCAGTGTTTATAGGTGCGCAGTGTTTATAGGTG
>NW_004949097.1:11713516-11718298 GCF_000317375.1 Microtus ochrogaster | reverse complement strand
GCAGTGTTTATAGCTGTGCAGTGTTTATAGCTGTGCAGTGTTTATAGGTGTGCAGTGTTTATAGGTCCGCAGTGTTTATAGGTGTGCAGTGTTTATAGGTGTGCAGTGTTTATAGGTGTGCAGTGTTTATAGGCGCGCAGTGTTTATAGCTGTGCAGTGTTTATAGGTGTACAGTGTTTATAGCTGTGCAGTTTCAGGCTCCCATCACAGGGATTTTCCTTGCCTCTATACATTAGAAGCTCATCGGTTGCTTCAGTCGTACATTCTTGCCAGTGTTGTCCCTGCTGTGGGATGCTTTATATGATTATTTTTTCTTGTTTATTTTCAGACTAATCTCTACAGTGACCAGAGTCTATGATGGGCACTAATTGGCTATCTAATTGAGCTGATGTACATGAAAAATTGGTTTCATAAAAATCAATAATTATTTTCACAATTGTTAATCGTTAAGATTTACTTTTTAAATGTATACGTATGTGTGATTTTTATATGCACCACAGGTGCCTGCAAAGGCCAGAAGAGAGCATTAAATCCCCTGGAGCTGGAGGCACAGGTGGTTGCAGAGGACCTGACCAGGGTGCAGGGAAGAGCAGGAAGTGCAATTGCCATTGAGGGGCACCCCAGTAGCTGGTACTTAACTGTTTGAAGGGACGTGTCCTTAAGTAACTTGTGATATCAGTCTCTAATGTTGTGGTCTTCATTAAGCCTGCCGGCAAGAAAAAGATCACCAAAGCCGAGCGACTGCGGCTGCTGCAGGAGGAGGAAGAGAAACGCCTGAAGGAGGAAGGTACGCGTGCCGTGGCAAATGCCGCGCTGGGTTACGTAGCCTGGAACCGTAGCCAGAGGTTGACAGCGACACAACCACTCAGCATTTTCAACAGGCTTTAATTTTAGAATGGAAAGATCTATCAGTACACACTCAGATTGCGCACAGTCGGATCCGAGCGTGCACAGAAGCCGTGCTGCCAGAGTTCAGGACTCAGGAAAGACCAGGCTCTGACAACCCGCTCATCTTTTGATGTTTTGCCCCACACAATATTTGGCTTATTTCAATTAACAAAAAAAAAAAAATCATTGCTTCTCAAGAGATTCATACCCAGATGATCAGTCCATACCTTTGTTTGGTGATTTTGTCAAGGCTGTCATAAAGTGTTTATTATTCACTAATGAAAACAGGGACATTGGTGCTGATTGTGTGGTAAGAATTCCAAACCTAATATTATTAAAGATGAGGAAGTACATATAACAGCCTTGTAAACAGAGGCTTTTCTATCCCACCCTGTCCTGCAGCCACTTCTAAACAACCACTCAGAGGCTTAATATTAATGACAAACTGTTTGGCCTATAGCTCAGGCTTATTACTAACTAGCTCTTACATTTAAATTAACCTATTTCTTTTCATCTGTTTATTGCCATGTGGCCATGACTTTTACATGTCTGCTGACATCTTGTTTCTTGGGCAACTGGCTTGTGTCTCCCTCCTCTCCTCTTCCTTCTCTCTGTATTCAGTTTGTTTTCCTGCCTAGATTTATTCTGCCTTGCTATAGACCAAAGCCTCTTTTATTATCAACCAATGAGAGAAACATATTTACAGCGTACAGAAGGGTTATCCCATGGCACAGCCTAACTTTTTAAAATCCTGTTCTTTTTAAGATTTATGTTATTTATTTTTTATTCTTTGTATATGTATGTTTGATGCACAAGGGAGTTCAGGTGCCCACAGGGGCAGAGGTGTCAGATTCCTCTGGAACTGGTTACAGCAGTTACCAGTGAGCCGCATGATGTGGATGCTAAGAACCAAGCTTGGGTCTATGCCAGGACAATATGGGCTCTTAACTCCTGAGCCCAAATTCCTGGTGTTTAACAATATCCGTTTGCCAGTCAAACTAGCAATCCCATTCATTAAAATGAAACACTGATAAAAAAATATTGGCTGATTAAATACTGTAGAGTGGTTTTTTATAGTCTGAGTGCTCCTGATGGCCAGGGATATTAAAATTCAGTATCTGCAGGTTTCTATTCAGGTGTTTAAGCTGCTCTATTGACTTTTGTAGATAACAAAGCACATTCTTTCATTGTCTAAGTTTTTAGAGTTGTCTATTGGTTGAGGGCACTGGTACTTGGCCATGCATGTGGAAAGCAGAGGACAATGGTGGAGTGCTTCCTCCCACATGGGCATCTGGGAATCAGACTCGGTCCGTAGGTGGCCTGGGAGCAAGTGCCTTTGCCATCTGAGCCATCTTGCCGACCTTTATCCGTCCTTTTTAAATGACTGAAAAATATAATATCAGGATCTAAATCTTGGGCTTATCTCATATCCCTAAATGTGTATTTCAAATTTTTGTTTTAGATATACTTATGTGTATGAGCATTTGCCTGCATGTATATCTGTGTACCACATGCATGCAGTGGCTGAGGAGGTCAGAAGAAGGCATTGGATCCCCTGGAGCTGGAGTTAGAGATGGTTGTGAGCTGCAGTGTGTGTTGGGAACTGAAGCCAGGTCCTCTGCAAGAGTAGCCAGTGCCCTAACCACTGAGCCACCTTGCTAGCATTGATAGTTCATATTTTATTATAAGTAGTGAGAGCAAGAGCTTTCTGACAGTGTTGACATCAGTTACAACGATGGAGCTGCTACATGGCTTAAAATCATTGAACTGCTCTAGTTTTATCTCTGTGTGTATGTTTGTGTGTGTGTGTGTGCACGTGCGTGTGTGTGCACACAGGTGCATGCGTGCTAGCCAGTGTGCTTTTGTAGGTCAGAGAACCACTTGCAGTACTCAGTTCTCTCCTACAGCGTGGATTTCAGGTATTGAACTTGGGTTGGCTTGGCTGCAAGAACCTTTACCCAGTGAGCAATCTCACCACTATCAACATAAAATTTTGTCTTTTAGATTTATTTTTATTTCACGTGTTTGAGTGTTTTGTTTGCACATATGTCTGTGCACCATGTGTGTGACGTGCCCCTGGAGGCAAGAAGAGGGCATCAGATGTGCTGGAACTGGGTCACCATTGTGGACCTCCTTGTTTGGGAAACTGAGTCCTGTTCCCTTTTCTATGGATCTTCGTTTCTAATGGATAGTCATTGCCTGCAGCCCTGCTTTCCCAGGGCATTTTCATGCAAAGATAAACGTATCTGACTCGGGAATTTCTTGATGGCTGGAAAGTGAACCATTTTCTCATTCCACCACAGAGTAGAGGCTGTGACACTGTAAAAGGTTACAGTCTGTGTTGGAAATACTCGGAGGAGCCTCAAGAATCCAAAACATGCCAAGTGGTGGTGGCCTTTAATTCCAGAACTTGAGAGGCAGAGGCAGGTGGATCTCTGTGAGTTCAAGGCCAGCCTGGTCTACAGAGTGAGTTTCAGAACAGTTTCCAAAGCTACAGAGAAACCCTGTCTCGAAACACAGCAACAACAAAGAATCTCAGACTGTGGCTGAATATCTGCAGTTAATTCTTGATTTCTTTTTGGCTGTCCAGAGGAGGCTAGACTGAGATTTGAAAAAGAAGAACAGGAAAGGCAGGAAATACAGCGGATTGAGAGGGAGAAGTGGCATCGTCTGGAAGAGAGAGTAAGTATGAGTGACAGGGCGGCCATGCTGCTGCGCCCGAGTCTGTAGCTGTGTCCAGGGTAGCAATGTAGCCGTCTGCAGCAACGCCCAGCCCAGCCGTGGGTGTGGGCCTCGCCTCACACACGTTTTCAGTTGAGGGCACAAAGGTCACTGATTTAACAAAACAAAACCAGGGTCTCTCTCCTGGAACTCTGTGTAGACCAGGCTGGCCTCACACTCACAGAGATTCGTCTGCCTCTGCCTCCCAGGTGCTGGGCTTAGAGGCGTGTGTCGCCAGGCCTGGCTGCAATGTTTGCGGTTTAAAAAATCTCCTAGCATCAAGCTCAACGTAAGACACCTGGGTTCTCACGTTAATCTCAGCATTCTGTTAGATGTTTCGGCAGAAGCCTGTGAAAGAAAAGCTCACCTGCCCAGACAGATTACAGAATTGGGGGAAAGGATGCAACAGGGCTGAAAATGTGTCGGGTGGGAAGGCTCCTGCCTCGGAACCGTGAAATCTAAGCTCAGCATGACCATCCAGTTGTCCTGGCTGTCTGGAACTCCAGCACAGAGGGCAGAGACAGACGGATCCTGGCAGCTCACGGCCAGCTAGCCTAGCCAAACTGATGAGCTGCAGTTTCTGTGAGGGAGCCCGCCCCACAGCATAAGATGGGGAGTGGTCAGGGAAGAGCGAGCACGCATGCACGCACACACACACATGTACACACACACATGCACGCACACACGCATGCACGCACACAACGCATGCATACACACACATGCACACACGCATGCACGCACACACGCACATGCTCTCACGTGTGCTCACATCCGCAGAATGGGAAAACGTCTTCCTGGGTTTTCAGATACTGTGGCGTTCTTGGCCAGTGCACCGCAAATGCTGGCTGCTGCTCTTGTCTGTGTGGCAGAGCTTGTGCTGTTGCTGAAGCTGGGATCAAACTTCAGTCTCAAGTGATTCTTCTGCTCCAGCTTCCTGAGCAGCTGGGACCCCAGCACATGCCACCTTCCCAGCTCTGCTACCTGAAGCCACATTTGAGCACACACCCCTGTTAGTGGGCACACACCCCTGTTAGTGGACACACACCCCTGTTAGTGGGCACACTCCTCTGTTAGTGGACACACTCCCCTGTTAGTGGACACACTCCCCTGTTAGTGGGCACACTCCTTTGTTAGTGGACACACTCCCCTGTTAGTGGGCACACTCCCCTGTTA
>NW_004949097.1:11711435-11713416 GCF_000317375.1 Microtus ochrogaster | reverse complement strand
TGTTAGTGGGCACACTCCTTTGTTAGTGGACACACTCCCCTGTTAGTGGGCACACTCCCCTGTTAGTGGACACACTCCCCTGTTAGTGGGCACACAGCCCCGTTAGTGGGCACACACCCCTGTTAGTGGACACACACCCCTGTTAG
The DNA here is from genome assembly GCF_000317375.1 of Microtus ochrogaster. NCBI lineage: Eukaryota > Metazoa > Chordata > Mammalia > Rodentia > Cricetidae > Microtus > Microtus ochrogaster. Next base: position 11,713,270 of record NW_004949097.1, on the reverse strand, counting down.
TGGGCACAGAGCCCTGTTAGTGGGCACACAGCCCTGTTAGTGGGCACACACACCACCGTTAGTTGGCACACCCCCCCGTTAGTGGGCGCACTCCCCCGTTAGTGGGCACACACACCCCCGTTAGTGGGCACACACCCCCCGTTAGTGGGCACACCCCCCGTTAGTGGGCACACACCCCCGTTAGTGGGCACACACCCCCCCGTTAGTGGGCACACCCCCCGTTAGTGGGCACACACCCCCCGTTAGTGGGCACACACCCCGTTAGTGGGCACACACCCGTTAGTGGGCACACACCCCCGTTAGTGGGCACACACACCCCCGTTAGTGGGCACACACCCCCCGTTAGTGGGCACACACCCCGTTAGTGGGCACACACCCCCGTTAGTGGGCACACACCCCCCCGTTAGTGGGCACACCCCCCGTTAGTGGGCACACACCCCTGGCAACCAAGCCTTGCTCTTGCCCGCCAACAGAGCTGATTTCCAAGCACTGATGTGTAACACTGGCTGTTTCTTAGAACATATTGGTTGCTTACTTCCAAATGTTGATGTGTCTTATTCTCCATTATCAAAATATCACATATGTGTTAGGTGTGGTGGCACATGCCACACCTGAATCCCCACACTCAGGTGGCAGAGGTAGCCTAGTTTTTATTACATGTTCTGGACATCCAAGGCTACAGAGTGAGACCCTGTCTCAAGGAAAAAGTTGCAGGGGTTTGTGTCGCTGCCAGTCAATCAGAAGTTTTGAAAGATTTGCTGTTCTACAGATGTAGCTTTTTTTTTTTTGTCAATTCTTTGTTTAAATGCTGAACTTTGTCTCCAAACAGATATTTGATTTATATCCTTGACCTGTTGTGTTTAGTTCATACATGGGAGCATATCTACCGAAACCCTCAGTTATAGAGACGATTTCTCAGGACACCATTGCCTTTGGTGTGCACAACAGTTCTCAACGCCTTCTTCCCATTCTGTCACACAAAGTGTAAACTATCTGCTTCTTAGGGGGAGGATCTAGGAGACTCAATTCTGCCCTCTGTCAGGATGGTCTTGTGTGCAGCGGCCTCTCTCTCCAGCCCCCAAGCTAGCGCAGCTTCCGGCCGTTGCCTTGATTCCTGCTGAGACTGTACCACGCACTGTAGGGGTAAGGACTCGCTCCCAGAGCTGGTTCTCAGATCCCAGAGGCCCCTCAAACATCTGAGATCCCACTTTGAAGCTACGGCTTCAGGCTGTCTCCATGTTAGCAGCTTTAGTCCATTTGGGAACTATATATTCATCCACACGGGTTTTAAATGCCCCTTGTGAAATGTAAAGCTAACGGGAAAGCAATCACTGTAGCCCTCCTTCTGCACAGGACCTTGAAAGGAGAAACGAAGAATTTGAAGAGCTTACTTTGCTAGAGGGCTGTTTTCCTGAGGCAGAGAAACTGAAGCGGGAAACCAGAGCGCTGTCCCAGGTGAGGCTGTTTCCTTCTGGGGCCGCGAGGGAGCTGCAGTCTGGGACCACAGGGTCCACAGGGAACTGCAGTCTGGGACCCCAGGGAACATAGGGAGCTGCGGTCTGGGACCCCAGGGAACATAGGGAGCTGCAGTCTGGGACCACGGGGACCACAGGGAACTGCAGTCTGGGACCACGGGGACCACAGGGAACTGCAGTCTGGGGCCACAGGGAACATAGGGAACTGCAGTCTGGTGCAGTCTGGGGCCACAGGGACCACAGGGAACTGCAGTCTGGGACCACAGGGACCACAGGGAACTGCAGTCTGGGACCACGGGGACCACAGGGAACTGCAGTCTGGGACCACGGGGACCACAGGGAACTGCAGTCTGGGACCAC
>NW_004949097.1:11707438-11711335 GCF_000317375.1 Microtus ochrogaster | reverse complement strand
CTGCAGTCTGGGACCACGGGGACCACAGGGAACTGCAGTCTGGGACCACGGGGAACACAGGGAACTGCAGTCTGGGACCACGGGGAACACAGGGAACTGCAGTCTGGGACCACGGGGAACACAGGGAACTGCAGTCTGGGACCACAGGGACCACAGGGAACTGCAGTCTGGGACCACAGGGAACACAGGGAACTGCAGTCTGATGCAGTCTGGGGCCACAGGGAACTGCAGTCTGGTACTCACTTTTTTTTTTTTTTCAAGACAGGGTTTCTCTGTGTAACAGCCCTGGCTGTCCTAGAACTCACTTTGTAAACTAGGCTGACCTCGAACTCACTGAGATTCACCTGCCTCTGCCTCCCAAGTTGCTGGGATTAATTAAAGGTGTGTGCCACCATGCCCGGCCGGGTACTCATTTTCATCCTGGAAAGCTTTGCTAAGAAGAAAATGTGGGGTGGTGGAATGGCTCAGTGGTTAACCCTGTGCAAGACAACAAGTTTGGCTCCCAGCGTCCGCCATTCAGGCTGACAACCACCCCTCACTCTACCTCCAGGGGATCTGATGCCCTCTTCTGGGCTCTGCAAGCACTGCACACACAGAAATAAATACAAATCTAAAAACTTCTCATTTGACACATAACAATTTGTCACTGAAGGGACACGCGGAATGGATGGTCCCTCTCACTGACCACTTGTTGGGAACCCATGTGCGCTCATTGTATTGTGCGTCAGTGCAGCCTGCTTCACGGCTGTTTGTTAGCTGAAAGGTGTGGAAACCAATCAGGCAGCTCTTTCAGCATGGCTCCCACGTTTCCAACTGTGACACCTTTGTGTCCGTCCCTCAGCCATAACCCTGGATGTTACTACTGCTGCTGTTCAGGGGCCATCACCTGAGCCGCTGGCAGGTGGGGAGCTTGAGTGATCTGGGTTTGTGCTCTGTCCCTGTCCTCTCACAGAAGCGCTGAGATGACCCTGATGAGTGGGCCACACCCTCAGCAGCCCAGGACAGCACAGCCCTACTTCCTGTCACGGGCGCAATGACTGAGCCTAGAGAGGAGGCCTAAGCCAGACTAGGCCAAACACTGGGCCCTTCACCATGCTGAGACTGCAGAAGGCAGTCTGGAGGGATGGACACTGTCGCTCCAGTGACATCACGCTTCACAAGGAGGTTATTCCTTATTGCTGACATGGAGAAAGACCAGGCCAGCCCACCACCCCTCCGCCCAGGCCAGGCTCTTCAATTTCATGAAGACCAGATGGGAAGAATCCACAGGAAAAAAGTTTGAAGCTGGCAGAGGCTAGCTCATGAAATTCTTGTCTTTACAGAATACCTGTGCACTGAAAATCAAAACTGAGGGAAGCTGAGGCTGCATCCATGCACTGAGCAAAACAGTGTGGAGGTTAACCCCGGGAGCAGCTCTGGCTAGACCCTGAGGCCAGCAGCCAGCTAGGTGGAGAAGGCTGGGACCCAATGGCTGGTGGATTTAAAGTTGTTCCCTGGGCCTCGTGACCATGGTAAATGGTATCTAGTGATGTCATTGGCTTCTGTTCTCTCCACTTGTTGGTTCTGAGGCTGTGCAGTTTGGTGAATGGGGTTTTGATGTGTTCTCTGCACAGATAAGCTGTGTGTGGCCTTACTGACCTTGCCATGGTTCTGCTTGGGGACAGTCTGCCAGACCGGAATCCGAGCTCCAGGTGCTCTCCGAGGTGTCAGATCTTCAGGCAGAGGCTACCCCCACGTCCATGTTATTTCCTGTTTTCTGGCCACATCTGGCGACTGTGGGCAAATGTTCTGGATTAGGGGTCTTAGCTGAGTTTGACCAGATTTTTGGTCCAGGAATACAGCAGGGAAGTCTTTTGCATCTGAGTATGTCAAAGCAGAAACAGAACTGGCTTTAGTGGACCAAGAATGTTCATGTAAAGACATCTCCAGCATCTGAGTGAGTGAGACGGGGAAAGGAAGTCTAGGTCAGAATTCCAGACAGCAGGCAGTCATGGCCCCATCTGCAGGCTGGAAGTCCGTCTCTCGGAAGCAGGCAGTCATGGCCCCCTCTGCAGGCTGGAAGTCCGTCTCTCGGAGGCTCTTCTAGGTGGTTTATGTTGATGGTGTAACCTTGGGGCCTCACCCAGGCTCTTCCGTGCTATGGCGGGGCCTGTAACGCTGCGGTTTGTGCCGCCTGTCTGAATTGGTAAGACCCTGAGGTGTGGATTGGGTCTAACACTACATTTGAAGCTCTAGCCAGTTGCATCTATTATTTTCAATAACATGCGTTCATGACTAAGGAAATGGGTGAGTCTTAAATGGGAAAATTAAACTGAGATTGTAACAGCCACCATGAGGAAGTGGCTTTGGGTAAAATTGATTGCTTGCTGGAGATAGTGCAAAAAGTATCTAAAAATACCATGGAAACGCTGTGATGAGCTGTAACTTAGCATGCTGGCTCTGAAAGTGGGTGAGTTACTCGAGCAGTTGAGTCCTTGGATCAGTGGTGATGTTGTCTGTCGTGTGCCTTGGTTGAACTCAAACAGCAATATGTAGCTGTCAGCGTGCACTGCTTCTGCTGGTGACCTGCCCTGACCTCAGCACCTCAGTGGAAAGAACAGCTATGTTGGAAAACTGCTTTGTTATTTTGGAACCTAACTAGAGAAGGGGATTTACATCTGTGGAGAAAGTCTCCCTTTATGTGAGTTCTTTTCTTTCTGCACCAGTGAGGGAGAAGTCAGCCACTGGAGGCTTACACAGGGGAGACTGCAAAGCCCGGGTCTGCGTGTGTAACCAGCCTCAGCCTTGACTGCTTGGTTGCTTTGCACCAGGATTATGCCAGGTTCTCTTCCCTGGCAGATGATTGTAACCAGACGTGAAATTGGATACACGGACATGGAGTTAACACTTAAGGCAGTGATCAGGGAGGTCAGTCAGGAAGGGCAAGGTGGGTGGATGAACAGACAGACGGATGGACAGATGGGTGAGTGGATGGACAGATGGAAAGACGGACAGACGGATGGATGGGTGAAGGAATACAGAGGAGATAGTTTGGAGGGTGGTGTTTGAACAGAAGATGGTTTGCAGCAAGGTAGGTATGGCGAAATTCATATTCTCTGTGTCTGTCTGTCTGTCTCTGCTCTAATTTGTGATGCCCCTGCCTCAGCATCGCAAGTACTGCCATTCTACCAGCTTCACTGCTGTCTTAGTTTATTTGCAGAGGTTGCTCACAGCTGAGTCTCTCTGTCTTTAGAGAGACAAAGAGTTCAGAAGCCTCGTCTTCTGCTGACAAGTTGCAGTGTTTGGTGTCTTTTCTGAACTCCCTCAGTGACAGGCTGTGTTAAAAGACAATTCTAGCCAATGTTAATAAACTAAGTGACCATCAAACTGAGGTGGAACTTCCTGTTGTGTCTTTAGTAGACTGTTCAGGGATGCTCTGTGCAGTGGGTGCTGTGGACTGTCCAGGGTGAATGGTGCAGTGGGTGCTGGAGACTGTCCAGGGTGAATGGTGCAGTGGGTGCTGGAGATGGTCCAGGGTGAGCTGTACAGTGCAATGGGTGCTGGAGACTCTCCAGGGCTAGCTATGCAGTGCAGTGGGTGCTGGAGACTGTCCAGGGTGAATGGTGCAGTGGGTGCTGGACACTGTCCAGGATAAGCTATGCAGTGCAGTGGGTGCTGTGGACTGTCCAGGGTGCGCAGTGCAGTGGGTGCTGAAGACTGTCCAGGGTGCTCTGTGCAGTGGGTGCTGGAAATGGTCCAGGGTGCGCAGTGCAGTGGGTGCTGGACACTGTCCAGGGAGAGCTGTACAGTGCAGTGGGTGCTAGAGACTGTTCAGGGTGAGCTATGCAGTGCAATGGGTGCTGTGGACTGTCCAGGGTGAGCTATGCAGTGCAATGGGTGCTGGAGACTGTTCAGGGT
>NW_004949097.1:11703769-11707338 GCF_000317375.1 Microtus ochrogaster | reverse complement strand
GAGCTATGCAGTGCAATGGGTGCTGTGGACTGTCCAGGGTGAGCTATGCAGTGCAATGGGTGCTGGAGACTGTTCAGGGTGAGCTATGCAGTGCAGTGGGTGCTGTGGACTGTCCAGGGAGCTCTGTGCAGTGGGTGCTGGAGACTGTCCAGGGTACACTGTGCAGTAAGGTGGGTGCTGGAGATTTACAAACACCTTGCTCCTCACACTGACCTTGTGTATCTGAGAAGGCCAGTCTGACAGGGTAAGAGGGGCCTGAGCAGTAGGAAGCATGCATTCTCTTTACTGACGGAAAGTAGGGGAAGCTGTTCTGAAGAGGAGTGTTGGCCTCTGTTTGCACTGGCCAAGTGAGTCTTTTCTCCTGGATACAGTATCTGAGAAGCAGTGACCAGCGACTGGGCTGATAAAAGGTAGGTAGTGTAGAAGGCTCTCGTAGATTCAGGGTCACAGAGCAATGTCCCGAGGGCCATGAAGGAGAAAATGGGGCACACGGTGGCGTAGGTGGAGAAACGACAGAGCAGAGGCGCTGCCAGGCACTGTGAAGGAAAGGCTCGTCCCCCGCTCGCTCCATCAGGTAACTGACAGGCCGATGGGGCGCCTCACGGTTAGCACTGGAGCCAGGCTCATGGTTGGCCGATACCAGTAAACCGCTGGTGAGCACCTTGGCTCTGTGTGGAACAAGACAGATGCCACTGTGTCTGCTGGACTGCTGGACACGAGAGGGACCTTGCTATGGTGAGAAGATGTGTTTCCAGAGATCCTGAGGCATCTGATGCGCACAGTGATGGAAGAAAGCTAGCAAGTCACTTTTTCATGCATCTTATGAGAAATCAAGATTGCACCAAAAGGCAGAGAATATCTAAATTAACAAAATCAGAAATGAAAAGGGGGACATAACAACAGACATGGAGCAAATACAGAGGATCATCCTGTCATATTTTGAAAACCTGTACTCCACAAAATTGGAAAACTTAAAGGAAATGGACAACTTTCTGGATAAATATCACTTACCAAAATTAAATCATGACCAGATAAGCAAATTAAATAGACCTATAACTGCTGAAGAAATAGAAACAATCATCAAGAGTCTCCCAACCAAAAAAAAGCCCAAGACCAGATGGTTTCAGCTCAGAATGCTGCAAGATTTTTAAAGAAGAAATAATACCAATACTCCTCAAATTATTTCACACAATAGAAACAGAAGGAACATTGCCAAACTCAATTTATGAAGCTACAATTACCCTGATACCCAAACCACATAAAGACATTTCTAAGAAAGAGAATTACAGACCAATTTCACTCATGAACATACTATATAAAATACTGGCAAATCAAATCCAACAACACATCAGAACCATCATCCACCATGATAAAGTCGGCATCATTCCAGAGATGCGGGGATGGTTCAACATACAAAAATCTGTCAACATAATCCACCATATAAACAAACTGAGAAACAAAAACCACATGATCATCTCATTAGATTCTGAAAAAGCTTTTGACAAAATACAACATCCCTTCATGATAAAGGTCATGGAGAAAGCAGGGATACAAGGAATATACCTAAACATAATTAAGGCAATATACAGCAAGCCAACTTCAAACTAAATGGAGAGAAACTCCCAGCAATCCCACTGAAATCAGGAACAAGACAAATGGAAGATTTGTATGACAAGAACTTTAAATCTTTGAAGAAAGAAATTGAAGAAGACACTAGAAAATGGAAAGATCTCCCATGCTCTTGGGTAGGTAGAATTAACATAGTAAAAGTGGCAATCTTACCAAAAGCAATGTACAGATTCAATGCAATGCCCATCAAAATCCCAGCAAAATTCTTCACAGACCTCAAAAGAACATTACTCAACTTCATATGGAAAAGCAAAAAACCCAGGATAGCAAAAACAATCCTGTACAATAAAAGAACTTCTGGAGGCATCACAATCCCTGACTTCAAACTCTACTACAGAGCTACAGTACTGAAATTAGCCTGGTATTGGCATAAGAATGAACAGGAGGACCAATGGAACCCAATAGAAGACCAGGATAATAATCCACACACTTTTGAACACCTGATTTTTGACAAGATGCAAAAAATATAAAATGGAGAAGGTAAAGCATATTTAACAAATGGTTCTGGCATAACTGGATATTAACATGTAGAAGAATGAAAATAGACCCATATCTACCACCATGCACAAAACTCAAGTCCAAATGAGTCAAAGACCTCAACATAAAGCCACAACGAACCTCATAGAAGAGAAAGTGGGAAGTACACTTGAATGCATTGGCACAGGAGACCACTTCCTAGATATAACCCCAGCAGCACAGACACTGAGAGAAACAATAAATGGGATCTCCTGAAACTGAAAAGCTTCTGTAAAGCAAAGGGCATGGTCAACAAGACAGAACGACAGCCTACAGAATGGGAAAATTCTTCACTAACCCCACATCAGACAGAGGTCTGATCTCCAAAATATACAAGGAACTCAAGAAGTTGTTCAGCAAAAGAAGACATAATCCAATAAAAAAAATGGAGTACAGAGAACTCTCAACAGATGAATCTAAAATGTCTGAAAGATACTTAAGGAAATGCTCAACATCCTTAGTCATCAGAGAAATGCAGAGAATTCTGATGGACTGGTGTGTTACACTCTTTAATCGCAGCTTCAGGGGGAACTGCGTGAGGTCGAGGCCAGTCTGCTCTACATGGGGAGTCCATGCCATTCAGGGCTGCAGAGTGAGACTCCATCTCAAAACAGGAAGTGCGTTTGTGTGGAGCCAAGGGAGGATCTGGCGATTTTAGGTGGTTTCTCTGGTTGTATATTTTATATCAAATTACTGGCTAACATCATCCATAGATTTTGTATAAACTGTGGTTATTAGATTGTGGCTTCAGACTTCCAAAAAGGCAGCTAGGGGCTGGTGGGATGTTCAGGGGATAAACACGCACGCCACTAAGCCTGACGACCCGGGTTCATTCCCTAGGGCCCACATGGAGGAAGGAGCTAACTGGTGCCCTGCATGTTCTTCTCTGCCCTCCGCATGCCCACAGTGGTGTAGACATGTTCCCTTCCCCCAGTAAAAACCATATTTTTGTTTGTCTTGTTTTTTTGAGACAGTGTCTTTCTGTGTGGCTCTTTCTACCCTGGAACTGGCTGGCCTCAAACTCATAGAGATCTGCCTGCTTCTTAGTGCTGGGATTAAAGGTGTATGCTACCACCACCCAGCTAAAACCACAGCTTTTAAAAGTTGATTTCCTCTTTGGTTGTATCTTCATGAGTGTGACCCTCACACGCTTTTATCCCCAGTGGAAGCACTACCTCAAGTGTGATGGGAGCCCTGACCCTTCGGTTGCTCAGGAGATGAACACTTTCATTAGCTTGTGGGAAGAGGAGGCGAATGAGACCTTCGAGCAAGTGGTTGAGAAAAGCAAACTGGTGCTGTCTGTAAGTACCACGGGCTGCCCAGCTCTAAACAGTACACCCGAGTGCTGTCTGTAAGTACCGCGGGCTGCCCAGCTCTAGACAGTACGCCTGAGTGCTGTCTGTAAGTACCGCGGGCTGCCCAGC
>NW_004949097.1:11700324-11703542 GCF_000317375.1 Microtus ochrogaster | reverse complement strand
ACACCCGAGTGCTGTCTGTAGTACCCCAGGCTGCCCAATTCTAGACAGTACACCCGAGTGCTGTCTGTAGTACCCCAGGCTGCCCAATTCTAGACGGCACACCTGAGTGCAAGTGGAGACTTTAAATTCCTACCCAGCATCTGTTGCTGTGGTTTGGGTTTTAAGTGCTCCCCAAAGGCCTGTGCTGTTCTCTGCTGAGTGCCAGGATTTTTAGGAGCGGGTTCTAGTGGAAGGAAATGAGTCCATTAGAGTGTGTTCTTGAAGGGATGGTGGGATCGTCCCAGGCTTGGCACTCCTCTGCCCCACCCCCACCCTTGTTTTTAATGCTGGGCTAATGGCTCTCCCTTGTGGTAGTTTGTCCTTGTCATTGTGCCTTGCTGAGATTTACCTTCCTAGTGAAGATAAACCTGATTAACAGTATCCTAACTTCTGTGACTGCAGATAAGACTCATAGACTCATCTAAGGAAACACTGGGAGAGAGTTAATGACTTGAACTATTTTGTTTCATTAAAAGAAAAAACAGGTGAGATCCTTTAGGCCACAGGAAAACTCTGGAAGCCATTGAAATCCCAGATGGACACTGTCTATCCAAATCCCCAGTGGCTCCATTTCCTTAGAGGCCATCACAGCCTAAAGCCATGATGGGATGAGTGGACTAGTGTGGCTGGGAGTCTCAGGCTGTGAATGACAGGAGAATGCACTCCGCAGAAGGTCAGAAAACATGTTGGGTCCCTTTTAGCTTATACGTATACACTGAGACTCCTTAATTATAGACAAATGGGGAGTTACACCAACAGATTACACGGGCACACAGAGCATGAAGAATGGAAAGACAGAAGAGCAGCCGATCAGTGACGGCAGGGCTGGCCGGAACCTGGGCAGGAATGTCTGAAGCCGGCCCAGAGTAGGAGGAAGACGGCATTTAAAGAAGCAATGTTGACAGTCACCCAGAACTGGAAGATAGACATCCTTTAATTCATGGAGCCTAGCAATCTCTAAGAAAAGATATAGACTTAGGACATTTCTGACACCCTACACACCTAACACGTATGAAAACCCCCTCACACACACCAAATGTATATGGAACACACACACCATTTTTTTACCTTTTGACACCCAACTGGGTGTCTGCAATTTGATGCTGACACTAATTACCCAGAGTTAGCATAGTCCCCGTGTATAAGGTTTAATTCGCTAGCCGTGCATGCCTTCCATCCATCCCCAAGGTCACCTCTACTTCTGAACCAGCTCTAAGTAGGGCTCCCCTAACTCCCTTGGATGGGACACTCTATTAATGGTTCACCAACACAGGGAACCGGTGCTTGGATCCAGCACAGGCAGCCAGATGAAGAAATGCAAAGGATACAATATGCGGGGAAGGTTGAAATGACTTCCTGAGCTCTCTGGATGTCTGCATGCTTAGCAGCCTGATGTGTTTACCAACTAGAAGGTTCTCTGTACCCTACCTTTAAGCCGGGTTAAGGAAGTATCGTCGTGTTGACAGGGTGAAATCATCCCTCAAGGTCGAGGAGCACAGTGAGCGCCTCCACCCCAAGTACCCTCCTGTGCCCCGAGAGTCACCACACTGGCACACACTCAGATGCAGCCAAAGTTGGATAATTATTATAAACAAAAGCAGTTTCTTCTACCCCAGCCCTGAGGAAAATCCAGTCTTGTTCAGTAACAACAGAAGACAGATTGAGATGCCAGCTTGGTCTTGGGTGTGAGGAACAGCATTCCTCAGAGCTGGGTACTGAGAGTGTTGTGCCCACGGGGTTGGAAACGTACACCGGAATTCTCTGGAAGAAATGTTTTCTTTCTCTGTGATCTTAAATTAAAGTACAGAAGACGGGAAAGAATTTCTCTTCTTGATCTGAAAATGATGGGCCATTTTCCAGGTGAATGATGAAATATTCTTTACGTTTCAGTTGATCAAGAAGCTGAAGTTAATTTTACTGGAGACGCCGTCCTGTGATCTAGGAGACAGGATGGTTGCGCAGCATCAAGGGTCAATTCTGCAGCTGCAGGAGCTCCTTAGTCAGAAGGTGGACGTGGCCACAGAGCTGCTTCTCCGAGTACGGGTAGTATTTCTCTTACGGCACTAACTTTAGCAGGCTGTGGTATCCTACTATGCACCATGGTCTGTTAATGTTCCTAAAAATCTTAAAATACAATCCAGGACAATTAACGAAACGAAAGACCCATGCTTATGTGATTTACCAACCATTAGTAATTTATTTCCCAAGGAGACAAGACATTATTAGCCAAAAGCTCATTTTCCTTATATTTGCCAAAGTTGACTGAATTCATTAAGAAAAAAATCTTCACAAAGTAGTAAATGGTATCTGCTATAGGTAAACCAGTTGATATAGACTACAGCAAGTAATGCCCTAATTTCATAAGTAATATAGAAACATATAATTAAAAGAACAGTACCATGAGGCCCTTATATACCCTATGTGAACTATGAATTTTCAGCTTTATTTAGCTAATTTATGGATAAAAATAAAAATATAAATGTTTGGTAACATCTTCTTTGTCTCCCTCTTCCCCTTGCACCATTCAGAAGTGTGTGTGTGTAGAAGGAGCTGTGGGCTGCTTTCCTGCCGCCCGGCTCCCGGCCGCCTGGCTAGCTTATGCCCCAAAATAACAACATACAAACTGTATTCATTTAAACACTGCCTGGCCCATTAGTTCTAGCCTCTTCTTGGCTAACTCTAATATCTTGCTTAACTCATATTTATTAATCTGTGTAGCACCACGAGGTGGTGTCTTACCAAGAAAGATTCAGCATGTCTGACCTGGTGGCTTGCTCCATGGCGTCTCAGGTTGGAGAATCATGGCAACTAACTCACTTCCCTTCTTCCCAGCATTCTGTTCTGTCTACTCCACCCACCTAAGAGCTGGCCTATAAAATGGGCCAAGGCAGTTTCTTTATTAATCAATGAAATTAACACAAAAGGAAGACCCTCCCACATCATGTGTGTGTTATACATTTCTTCCCCAAATATCTTAGTAGCAATGATAAGTAATTGTAAGCTAGTATACTTCATAAAACTCATCATTTCATAATTCTGATATCTGGCCCTTCATCTAAAGTTCCAATGAATGTTTTATAATTTTTAATTCTGTTGCATTTTTTGAAGAATCGTCAGAACACAGTCTGCGGGCACACACTGCACAGTCATCAGAACACAGTCTGCAAGCACACACTGCA
>NW_004949097.1:11695050-11699962 GCF_000317375.1 Microtus ochrogaster | reverse complement strand
GTCATCAGAACACAGTCTGCAAGCCCACACTGCACAGTCATCAGAACACGGTCTGCGGGCACACACTGCAGGGTCATCAGAACACGGTCTGCGGGCATACATTGCTTCATCCATTTTGTCTTCTGGTTCTTTTGGTTTAGAAGAGTCAGCCAGAGGGTCAGCCTTGTTGGGATGTGTTCTAAGTTTAAACAGTCCTTCAGAGAGAGCTGTGCAGAGGCTTACTATTTGTATTTTAATAAATAAATCAACCTGAAAACCAGAAAAGCAAAGCAGCCAAGCCGCTAGAGAAGTCTTACCTCTGCCAAGGCTGGGCGACTGCAGACTAAGCAGACAGCCCCTCTCCCCTCTTATTTCATATTCTCTCTAGTGCTGGGATTAAGGGTGCGTGACTCCCTAGTACTGGGATTAAAGCTGCAGGCCACCACCATCTGGATTTATTTCTCCATTGATCTTGTGTAGCCCAGGGTGGCCTTGAACTCAGAGGTCAATCTGACTCTGTCTCCCGAGTGCTGGGACTAAAGGTGTGTGCCACCAGTACCTGACCTCTTGTGGCTTTAGCTTTGCCTCTGGCCTTCATGCAAGCTTTATTTATTAAAATACAGATGAAATGCCGCTACAGAGCTGAACTTACCCTGTAGCATGCACTTCACATTCTTTATCTACTGTGTGTTGTAGGACAGATGGTGCGAGGGATGGTGTAGGGTTGTTGGTGCCCGTGATGTTTATTCTGTAAGGGAAAGCAGACATGGCAACTTTTCATCTTATTTTATATAATGTACATTTGCAGAGGAGATGCTGGTAAAAGTCAGATGTTAGTGCACCAGAGGGAACCAGGGAAACTGGTGGTGCAGGGCAGTGGTACAGCATCGCTGGCACGCTCGGCACCACACAGATGTGGAAAGAAATACCAGGACACGAAGGCGAAGGGAGAATGCCTGACTCCAGTCTGGCTGGGTATGTGTGCATTTGCACATGTGTGTGCCTGCCATGTGTATGTATGTGGGCATTTGCACACACATGTGCCTGTTCAATCAGAACCCCAAGGTTGACAGCAGGACCATGCTTGCCTGCTCCCCACCTTGTATGCTGAGGCAGGAACTCTCAACTGATCCCAGACCTCACAATAGAGCTGGTCTAGTTAGCCAACTTCCTCTAGGAATTCCTATCTCTGTCTTTCCTGGATGACGATACAGGAAGCCACCAGGCATGAGCAGAAGTCCGGGGGACCCCACCTTTAGTGCTCACACACGGTCACTTTAACCACTGAGCCATCCCCTTGACCCCCCAAGTTTTTTTTTCATAAAAATTCTTTGCTGTTTTGATTTAAACTTACTTTTATCCAGATTATTCTTGTAGTAATACAAGGAACCCAATATACCAGTGACCGTGTGACTGTCCTGCACTGTGTGACTATATGTTTCTCTCTTACAGGAAGCTAGTACCTTAGCAGATCTGGACAGTGGGAACATGGAAAAAATCATCCAAGACGAGAATGTCACCCTGTACGTGTGGGCAAACCTAAAGAAGAACCCCAGGTACTCCCCACCCACACCCCCACAGGCACGGCGTTTAGTAGGGTGGCTTGAAGTTTAAACATGGATTGCTCCAGGAATCATCCCCGTGTCCAGTACAGATATGTTACAGTGAATGCCATGTCTCCACACGCTGGCCACACAAGTGGTGCACATCCATATATGTATTAAAAAAACTTTTGTGCGCATAAAAATAAATAAACTATTTTAAGAAGTGAGGAACCCCCTTTCCACCTTCAACCCCTGCCAAAGCTGACCTGGAACTGGTGGTCCTCCTGCCTCAGCGTCCCCGGTGCTGGGTCGCAGGTGTGTGACATCAGGGCTGGCTTTGAGTTTCATTTTTGATGTTTCATAAAAGGAGTGAACAAAATATTTCCCAAGTTGTATTTTCTACAAAATGTTGTGGTTTCTGTCGACTTCAAGGCAACATGTCAGTGCAGAATGCCACACAGAGACTCATGAAGGACACCCATCTGTAGAAGAGGCGAAGGCAACAGGCTTTCCTGCATAAGAAAGAAATAGTGGGGATAGTAAGGTTTGGCTTTATTCTCATAATAGCAGGAGAGGATTGCAAGGATTAATTCAATGCCAGACTGACTGAATTCCCAATATCAAAAATGTGGCAGGCACTGAGAGAAGTCTAGAGTAGGGTGGATTTTAGAGTCATCGGTGAAAACCATTGTTTTCAGTGTCATAGATTCTTCCGGGAGGGTCACGTGGAGCCTCTTAGAGTTCATACATGGAGGCCTCTTCCTCCTCCTCATCAGAAAAACCAGAGCACAAATTGATACCCTGGGAGGACAAGCAAAAGTGAAACCATAGATTGTCAGAGCTGGGGTGGAGCACGGAGAGGCTCCTAGGGAGAGACCGAGTGCTGCTGCCACCCAAGGGAGTGCTCTGAGGAGCACTGGGTCGCAGTGCTCCAGGTAAATCAAGTATGCCCAGGACACAAAAGGAGGGGCATTAGCACGTAGCTACATAGTGTGCTGTGAGACCCTGGCCTTCTCCGGCTCATCCTCTTTGTCTCCTTCAATTAATTACGGCAGGTATCGAAGTGTGAAATTCTCTGGAACACAAATTGGATTTGAAATCCCAAAGATACTAGCTACAAGTGATGTCGCCCTTCGGCTCCTACACACTCGCTATGATCATGTCACCCCCCTGTTCCCCACCGCTGTCCCTGGGGAAGAACGCGCCCCCATCGTAGAGGAGGGATTCAGGAAAGAAAAGAGCACAGAGAAGGCCCTCAGCACAGAGAAGGCCCTCAGCACGGAGAAGGCCGTCAGCACAGAGAAGGCCCTCAGCACAGAGAAGGCTCTCAGCACGGAGAAGGCCGTCAGCAAGGAGAAGGCTGTCAGCGCAGAGAAGGAAGCCACCAGCCAAGATGAGGAGCCAGAGTTGAAACCAGACAGAGAGTGCAGCTTAGTCCCAGAGGAGATCATCTCTGAGGCACTAGAGTACAATGAAGTACCAAGGGTAGGACATTGTCTGTCTGTCTGAGGTGGTATCTGATAACACATTCCAGGCTAGGTAGCCCAAGCTGGCCTCCAACTTACAGCTGTCCTCCTGCCTCCGCCTCTCAAGTGCTGTGATTGCAGGCGTGAGACACCTAACTTGTGCTCTCAACAGAGTCTGTGAGTTGTTAGCTCTGTGCAGTAAGCATTTGCGGCCCCTGGAGGCATTCTTGAGATTTTTCCTGAGCAAATAGAGCTATTTGTAAGCCCCTTTCTTGCCCGCCCTGGTTTCCAGTGTGTTGTAATAGGAGCGGCAGCTCTGCGTCCCTAGAACCCCAGCCGCCTGGCTAGCCTATACCCTGAAATAATTACACAGACACTGTATTCTTTTAAGCACTGCTTGGCCCATTTCTATCTAGCCTCTTCTAGGCTAACTCTCACATATTAATTTAGCCCATTTCTAATCATCTGTGTAGCACTCCAAGGTGCGCTTACCGGGAAGATTCTAGCCTACATCCATCCTGGGTCAGAGCCTCATCGCGTGTCCTGGAGAGGGGAGCATTGCATCTCTGCTCCAGAGAACAGAGCTGTCGAGTCTGAGCTCACTTCCTCTTCCTCCCAGCATTCTGTTCTGTTTACTCCTCCCACCTATGTTTTAGCCTATGAGGGCCAAGCAGTTTCTTTATTGCTTAACCAATGAAATCAACAGATTGATATATGACACTCCCACATCACCAGTGTGTCTTTCTCCCCTCTGCTCACAGTCAGTGCTTGGAGGAGCAGCTGCTTTGGCCTCTCCGTCAGTATTGTCATGTCCATCAGCTGCTGCAAAGCTGGGAGACCCGGTGCAGGGTGCTTGGACATGTCCCACCTTACAACAAATGCTTGCACACCCTGGAGGGGTTCCGTTTTCTGCCATTTCCCCCAGCATTTGGCTTTCTAAGACTTGTTTTATGAAACATGGTCTCAATATGTGTCCCTGGCTGTCTTGGAGCTCACCATGTAGACCGGCCTGTCCTAAAACTCACCACTCACAGAGATCTGCCCGTCTCTGCGGCTTGAGTGCTGGAGTAAGGGCGCCGGCTACCAGCCAGGCGATTGATGACCCTGAGGTACAGCACCTCTAGAGGGCCTGTCCTCTCTGCTGTGTTATTTGAGCTATTGAACGGCTACAGGCCTGGGACTGGGGGAAAGGCTGAGCCGGCATAGTGATTTATTTGTATTTTAATAACTCACACTTGTCTGTGGTGCAGAGGTGCACCACGAGAGGCCAAGGAGTAGGACTCAGTCCCGGGACTCAAGGCCACCCTGGGCTACAGAGATCGACTCTGTCTAAAGAGAACCAGAACTCACACACCAGTGCCCCCAGCACTCGGGAGTCACAGCCTTTGATCCCAGCGCTGGAGAGACAGGAGTGATATGGCTGGAGGGAGAGGGGAATATAAGGCAGGAGATGAGCTCATTGCAGTGTGAGGTTCGGTGGAGAGCTTTGCAGTCTGCAGTCACTCTGAGATCTCCCCTTTGATGTCTGAGCCTTGGGAGAGGAAGCTTGGCTGCTTTGCTTTTCTGATCTTCAGCTTGAACCCCAATATCTGTCTCTGGGTTTTTATTATTTGTGCCACAAGCAGAGAAGGTGTTTGCTATATAAGCATGGTGACCTGACTTCAAATCGCAGCACCCGTGAAAGCCTCAGAGTGTGGCCTCACATACACGTGTGACCCCACCACTGTGGAAGAACAGAGACAGGGTCCACAGGGCTTGCCGGCCACCATCCCAGGTCAGTGAGAGAGACTCTGTCTCCAGAGGATAAGGCAGAGATGGATAGATCAGGACAGCCAGTGTCCC
Source organism: Microtus ochrogaster (assembly GCF_000317375.1). Taxonomy (NCBI): domain Eukaryota; kingdom Metazoa; phylum Chordata; class Mammalia; order Rodentia; family Cricetidae; genus Microtus; species Microtus ochrogaster. The sequence goes on along the minus strand of NW_004949097.1, from coordinate 11,695,131 downwards.
CGTGCACACACTGACACACGTGCACACACAGCCAGTGTCCCCGTGCACACACTGACACACGTGCACACACAGCCAGTGTCC
>NW_004949097.1:11688760-11694950 GCF_000317375.1 Microtus ochrogaster | reverse complement strand
ACACACGTGCACACACAGCCAGTGTCCCCGTGCACACACGTACACACACGTGCACACACAGCCAGTGTCCCCGTGCACACACATACACACACGTGCACACACAGCCAGTGTTCCCCTCTGCCCTGATTTCCTGTGCACACACACAAGTACACACAGACACAGCCAGGGTCCCCCTCTGCCCTGAGTACCTGTGCACACACACACACGTACACACACATGCACACACTGTTAAAAATGATCATGCTCCTGCTGTTGACTTGTGATCATTTTCCAATTGTCCAGATTTTTACACATATTCTGTTAGAACAACTTTGGACTTGAACAGTTTTTTTTCTCTGCACAAACCCTCTTTTGTTGCTAGAGCCCACTAGAATTTTCGGGGACCCCCAAACCTCAGCATGAGTACACGAGACAAGCAGTGTACTGATTTGAAAGGTTTGTTTTCTTTAAGTATGGGAAGCGTTAAAGGAATAGACGGTGTGAAATACAAGTATGAATTGACCCTGCAGGGCAAAGTTCATCCCTAGGTCGTTCATGGGGGAAGGAGAGCACAGAATCCTGAAAGTTGACCTCTGACCTCCACACGTGTGCCATGGCATGACACAGGTGCACACACAAACACACATCTGTACTATTTGTACACAAAAAATCTAGAATTTTAAAATGTTGAATTATTTGATGTTCTAGAAGCATGTTGAAATACAACAGTTGTTTGAAGAAGTTTGAAGACTCTAGAATCTAAAGCAACAGAGACAATGGGTGTGTGTTGACTCTCAGCACAGATAGTTGTGTTTCATGTGTGAGTGAGACAGGAGCATTTGAAAGGCCTGTAGGGAAGAGAAGCAGAAAACGGGGCAGGGCCACTGCAGAAGTGAGAAATACTGATGTCCCCCATCTTTACGAATCTGTCAGTTGTCAGGAGAAGGGGTGGACGGTTGCAAGGTCATGACCAGTGAGTCTATACAGGAAGACTGTCTAAAAAACAAACTGATAGAAAAAGTTCTTTAAGAAATGATTTTTTATTTTTGGTTTCGTTTTGGTTGCTTTCTTGGGGTTCAGATCTTCTGGTCCTTTCTCCTTCCCAGGGCCAGTGAAGATTGTGTCCGACTTCCTGCAGCTCAGGCATGGCAGCCTGATTTGCTTTAACTGTAGGACAGGAAGCAGTGTGTGTGGGAAGGAGGGCATGGGAAATTGTCTCTGAACCCAACACCATTTCAATGTAAATGAAAATTTAAAATACAAGGATATAAGGTTGACTTAGAGTGGCAGGAGCTGCAGCCGTGGCGTCATGAAAACAAAGAGCACACGAGAGGTCTTTATGAGTGTCTCTAGCAGTGGGTCTTGCCCTTCCTCATGCCGTGCTGACCCCACCCATAGCTATGATTCTGTTGCTGTTATGAATCATAGTGTAAATACCTGATATGCAGGCTAGCTGGCATTCAACCCTCGTGAAGGGGTCATTTGATCCCCAAGGGGTCATGACCCAGGGGTTGAGATTCACTACTCAAGAAGATTCCTGAACTGTGAGCATGTTAGGTGATTTCCCACTCTGTCATCAGTGGCTTCACCGTGGTTCATATTTGATGTGAGTCTACGAGTATCTTACACAAGAATTACATCAACTTAAAACTGAAGAACGATAATTAGAGACTACATAATTTGAACCCCAACTTGAATTTGCACAACTAAAGCATTCTGTCTTCTAGCCATGACTCAGTTACGGTGGCCTCATGGGGTCATGGTTTGCCATTCTGTAAATTTGTAATTTAGGAAACAGTTTTTGTAGAAGGTTTTAGTTCCAGTTGCGTGTGTACCTTTGGGTCTGTGCATGAGTGCAGTACCAGGGGAGGCCAGAGGAGGGCGTCACAATCCCTGGAGCTGAAGTTCAGTGGCTGTGAGCTGCCCCATTCTGGTTCTGAGAAACAATCCAGGGCTCTTACCCTCTCCGCACCACCCCCAGCCCCTGGATGATTTTCTGTTAAAAGCCTGAACCTACAAATTCATAATAACACTGAAGGGCCTGTGTGTGCTAAGACCTCACGTCTGCCCCATTGGTGTTTGATTTGCTCTCTGAACTCAGGAAGATGGAGCTTAGCTTCCTTGGCCAGATGGCCATTGAGGGTGTGGCTAGCTAAGCCTGCCTGCTTTTTGTTCCTTTTTAACGCTGCCCTGGGCAGCTTCTGTTTGGCGTGATGAGTGAAGAAACATGAAGACACCAATGGCATCCTGTGAGATGCTCCCGAAACGCAGCTGAAGAGCCCACTTAGCTTCTCCAGAGCTGTGAGGCACAGCTGGGAACTGAGGTAGGGAGAAATCCCAACCTGACAGCTTGACAAGTTCTCACCACCCTGAGATGAGGGTGACCTGGGCAAGGCGCGTTCTGCTGACGGACCTCCAGCTCGGCAGCACTTCACCTGCATATGTCCGGAGGCAGAGGCGCCCAGGCGGGATGGGAGTTGGAGCCTTTGATGGGTGGGATCGTGCTCTCTGGTGCCTTTCCCCTTGCCCCAGGAAAGGGGCACAGGTTTCTGTTAATGGCTCTAAGAGCTTTAGCAACAAAGGCTGGTCCATGCCCTCCTCTTCTGTGCCTTTAGACTTCTTTCCTCACCAAACTGGCCATTTTTCAAAGCCTCCAGCTCCCTCGCTTTGAATCTACAAACTGAGCCGTGACCACACAGCCTGGATGTTACAGTCTGGAAATGTCATCCGTCAGACAACTTAGTTCAGTACTTTGGGTCCCTCCTGACTCAGATTTTTAGGGACTGGGCAGAGTGAAGCCAGATTCTCTACCTGGATGTAACATAATGGGCTTCTAGCCCACTTCCCAGTGGATTTCCCTCCCCTATGAAGCCCCACACTACGCATACGCTATCTGAAAAACCATACCGGCTCCTCTGTTTCCTCGGTGTTCCGGTCTTCCAATCTCCCGCAGAACAGTCCACTGAGCTCTGTGGACAGATCTCTAGGGCTTCCCCGGCCTATAGTTCCAGGCTGTCCTGTGCCTTTCCCAGCACCTTCCCAAGCTACGAAAACATGGCCAGGTTGCTCCCAGCGACACGCCTGCTCCTTGGTGCGGTTTTTTCTGTTCCTTTTCTCACTGATCTTTCAAAATACACAACAGAAGACACTGAAGGAAGGAGGGTTTGTTCGGGCTCTTAGTCTGACGCACACAGTGCATCACTGGAGACATGGCAGCAGGAGCCCTGGGCAGCTGGCCGGGGACCTCTGTAATCAGCCCGCAGCGAGATGGATGCTGGTACTCAACTCCTTTCCTTTCTCTTTCTCGTCGGGTTGAGAGTCCAGCACCCAGAATCGTGACTCTGTTCAGGGTGGGATCTAATGAAGCTGACTGAAGATTAGTATACATTTAAAATTAATTCTCTTCCATTAAATGACAGTGTAGGTTTCTTTTCCGTGAGCTTATTAAGAAGTTGGCCACTAGAGGGCTCTTAATACCGTCTCTTAATTGATTTTAATGGCTTTTATACATATTTCAGGTGTATTCTAAATTTGTGTGTAGCACAAAATATTTAGAAGGGCCTAATTTGACATGACATAATTATGAGAATTTTTTAAATAATAATTGATTTCATAACTATTTTATTACCTTGAGAAATAAGCAGATGGATATGGGTCTTTGAATTGAAAGTTTAAGTTGCAAAGTGTCTCTTTAAGGGACTCTGAACTTTGAGGCCCTAGGTTCAACCCCCAGGCCTTCAAAAAGAAAAACTTACAAGCCTGTATGAGGTTAAAGTTTTGTGTGTGTGTGTGTGTGTGTGTGTGCGTGTGTGTGGTATTGGCAACCGAAGCTAAGACTATGTATGCCAGCTTAGTGTTTTCTACTGAATGATCTTAGACACTTTGCTTGTTTACTTCTGTGTTGTGTTGTTGTTTGTCTGTATCCAGTGGTTTTGAGACAGGATGTCATGTAGCCCAGGCTGGCCTTAAATGGCTATATAGCTGAGGGTGACCTTGGACTTCTGAATCTCCTGCCTTCAACCCTGAATGCTGAGATCACAGATGCAAGCCTTCATCCCTGTTTTATGCAGTGCTGAGGGTCGAGCTCCAGTCTTCCTGCATGCTGGGCAGGCACTGATCTGAGCTCTCTCCCCAGTCCCATTCTTGATTTTAGTGAGCTGATTGTGGAGGAGTGACGGCTGACATTCTGGATATATGCTGGTGTGTGTACTGAAGAGATTGCATGTGAGGACCAGGAGATGAGGCATATAGCAGATCAAAACAACACGTAGTTTCCCCTGAAATGACAATATTTAGGCTACATGCTAGAAAGTGCTGATGATGAACGATTTTGCTATTCTTTGGTTTTGGTTTTTGGGAAAGGGTCTTACTCTGGTCTGGCCCCAGCTGGCCTGGAAGTAACTCAGTAGACCAGGCTGGCATGGAACTCATAGAGTTCCACCTGTCTGTGCCTCCCAAGTGTTGGGATTAAAGGTTTGCACCACCATGGCCTGCCCGGCTGATGATAGATTTTTAATGGGTTAACTTTGTGGGTTTCGAGTTTACCGAATGCAGTGCCACGGCATGCCCATATCGCAGGCTGTTTTGTGGACCGACGTCTTCCTTTCCACTCACTGGATAATTTCCGTGGATGCTGACACTCACAGCCGCCCGTCCTTTGGTTGCAGATTTCCTACCAGGAGGATGAAAGTGCCGAAGCTACCAAATATGAACTGGAGATGCGGTTGCTAAGTGACGCTGTCTCAGCAGGTATCCCATCACCCCCGGGGTGGAACGGAGGTGGTGTTCTTAGAAGAGTAACACAAGGCCATCGTAGAAAGAAATCTTTAAAGCAGAAATCCTTCACCTTCCCTCTCCCAAGACAAGCGGTGTTCAATCTTCTGTCTGCTGTCTCTCACTATGCACCTTTTTGGTTTTAATGAAACTGTGGGACCATATCAGATATTGACCATCAAACATTGATGATCACTTTCTTTCTTCTACTCAATATTAAGTTATGTCCTTCAGAAAAATATATGTCCTGGACAAGTGATATTCAGCACTGATCCCAGGATACATTGGTAGCCTGTCTCATCTACTGAAGAAGCTGCATAGTACAACCGGCACAAAGGAGCATCGCTTCAATCCCTGCTGCTAGTGAAATGATAACTTTCTTCTCTGTACTCAATGCAGTGCACACTCACAAGCACATGCACAGACACACGCCCGAGTCCTTCACAGTCTCGCCCAGCAGGTGGCCTACACTGGACACACCTTGGAAAGGGGACAGTGACCACTGATGATCTCTGTCCTCTTAGCTCTCACTGCCCCCTCTCAGTGACGTTGAAGGAATCTGTTCTGTAGACTTCCTGGCATATTTGTCCTAACCCTCTGTTTCCTCCTTACATTTCCTAACACTTCACTCTTTGTATTCTTTTATTCAATTATTTCTATATTCTGAGGCAGTGTCTCATATAGCCCAGGCTAGTCTCAAACCCTTTGTAGCTGAGGATGGCCTTAAACTTCTGATCTACCTGGCTCCACCTCCAAAATGCTGGGCTCACAAGCAAGCTTTATGTGGGGCCAAGGATCGAACCCAAGGCCTTGTGCGTACTGGGCAGCACACTGCCCAGCAAGCTACGTGGCTCCTCCATCTTTGAACTATGTCTGTAGTTATACCAGGTAAGGTTTTTCTTCTCCCTAGACCTACGAGGCTCAAGTGGGCTGTGGGGCTTCTGACATCAGCACCACAATTCCCTCCGTGGTGACGCCCAGTCAGAGATGTCATCACCATCTGGATTTGAGCACAGCAATATTTCTGGCTTCTTTTTAGGCCAATAAATTGTAAATTAAATACATTTAAAAGTTAGCTGGGTGGTGGTGGCACACACCTTTAATCCTAGCACTTGGGAGGCAGAGGAAGGCAGATCTCTGGGTTTGATGCCAGCCTGGTTTACAGAGTGAGTTCTGGGACAGCCTGGGCTACACAGTGAAACTCTGTCTCAAAAAAAAATAATTAAAGAGTGAAGTTTGTTAAACTTTCACAACGGAGACACGTGGGACCCCTGCCACATCTCTTTCAAGGGAGTAATGTCACTACATCCCTGTGTCTTACTGCCTGCCCGCTGCTAGCTCTGCACATACCCACTCTTTCTCCTGCCAAACCCTGTGACACGGCACTAACCCTGTGACACGGTACTAACTGTGACACGGTACTAACTCTGTGACACGG
>NW_004949097.1:11687213-11687800 GCF_000317375.1 Microtus ochrogaster | reverse complement strand
GACACGGTACTAACTGTGACACGCTACTAACTGTGACACGGTACTAACACTGTGACACGGTACTAACTCTGTGACACGGTACTAACTGTGACACGGTACTAACTGTGACACGGCACTAACACTGTGACACAGTACTAACTGTGACACGGTACTAACCCTGTGACACGGCACTAACCCTGTGACACGGTACTAACCCTGTGACACGGTACTAACGGTGACACGGTACTAACTGTGACATGGCACTAACACTGTGACACAGTACTAACTGTGACATGGTACTAACCCTGTGACAGGGTACTAACCCTGTGACACGGCACTAACCCTGTGACACGGTACTAACCCTGTGACACGGTACTAACCCTGTGACATGGTACTAACTCTGTGACAAGGTACTAACTGTGACAAGGTACTAACTGTGACACGGTACTAACTCTGTGACAGGGTATTAACCCTGTGACAAGGTACTAACTCTGTGACACGGTACTAACTGTGACACGGTACTAACTCTGTGACACGGCACTAACCCTGTGACAGGTACTAACTGTGACACGGTACTAACCCTGTGACACGGTACTAACCCTGTGACA
>NW_004949097.1:11673177-11687113 GCF_000317375.1 Microtus ochrogaster | reverse complement strand
CTGTGACACGGTACTAACCCTGTGACACGGTACTAACCCTGTGACAGGGTACTAACCCTGTGACAGGGTACTAACTCTGTGACACGCTACTAACTGTGACACGGTACTAACACAGTGTGGATTTTATGGTTGAAGGAACTTGGACTGGACATATTAGTTAGCTCTGGGGGGAGAGGCAGGGTCACAGTACCTAGTCCGGGCTAGCCCAGTCCTTGCCATGTGGACCCTTCTGCCTGTCCCTCCTGGGAACTGGGACTCGAGGCGTGCACCAACACAGCTGTACCAGTCTGCAGAATCAGATTCGGCCACGGCTAAGGTGGTGTTTGGAGGTGGCTGTCTGGTGGAGAGGTGAGACTGACCCTGTCCCAGTGACCACTGGTGTCCCTTCTCAGTCCCTGGGTTGTTAGATCACAGGAGCCCACTTCCCTGGCTTTGCTGTGAGCTGGGCCTATTTTTGTTGAAAAAACCATTTTTCATTTGATACATTGGCCAAGTTCTACTTTTCCACCATGAGCCTTCCCATCCTCCTCCTTCGGAGTTCCAGTCAGGTAATGTCTCATTTTAAGGACTAAGTTTGGTAATTATCAACTTTTGATCAAGCTGTTTTTGTCTTTTATGAAACAAAAAAATGTTTTACCAGTAATACATGCTATTATATGTAACCTTCTACAATGCTGGCGTGCACTGCAAACAGAGCCCTTCCTACCCCACCATGCACGCACACACACTAACACACACACCCACACACACCTGCTCCCCTCACAGCTGGCTAGTGAGACACTCCGAGAACCTCGTGTAAAGTGAAGTGCCCAAGACAAACCTCCCTTACCAGTCCTAGGATTTTGTTTTCTTTTCCCTCCCGCCACAAAAATGTTTCAGTCTGTTCTGAAGTTGCGCTATTATGGTTCGTTTAGCACAGCTGCACCTGGTGGAGAATATTGTGGAGCTGCCGGATATCCATGAAAACGAGGTGGACTTGTTCCATTTCTCAACCCTGGGCGGAGTGTACCACCTGGACATCCTAGCGCTGCCCCCTCAGTGCAAGCCAGTGAAGGGCTGGGTGCTGGTGGAGGTACGGAGATGCTGCCCTAGAGATCGCAGTGAAGGGCTGGGTGCTGGTGGAGGTACGGAGACGCTGTCCTAGAGTTAATCACAGTGAAGGGCTGGGTGCTGGTGGAGGCACGGAGACGCTGCCCTAGAGATCACAGTGAAGGGCTGGGTGCTGGTGGAGGTACGGAGTCATTGCCCTAGAGATCGCAGTGAAGGGCTGGGTGCTGGTGGAGGTGTGGAGATGCTGCCTTAGAAATGGCAGAAACAGTAGAAATTGTTTTACTTCATTTCCCATCCTCTCAGCATCTAATACACGTTGATCCCATTTTTGGAGAAATTCTTACTTACTAACTTAGTTGAAAACCCACAGTTCAGGCCTGGGCGGTGGTAGCGCATGCCTTTAATCCCAGCACTGGGGAGGCAGAGGCAGGCGGATCTCTGTGAGTTCGAGGCCAGCCTGGTCTACAAGGGCTAGTTCCAGGACAGGAACCAAAAGCTACAGAGAAACCCTGTCTCGAAAATCAAAAAAAAAAAAAGAAAGAAAAAAGAAAACCCACAGTCCTGATGCCCAAGAGTGCCAGCTGATCCTTAATACTGCTAGTCTACATCAGAGCTTGGCAAAGATAGTTTTTTCCTGTTAAATGGCCAAGTGGTAACCATTTTTGCCTTGGTCGGCTACCCTGACTCTGAGAACCCCACAGCCCTCCTCTTCGGTGCTGAGGCCTCTGTAGGAAAGTGTGGGCACGCCTGTGTTCTGGTTCAAATGTGCTTATGAAGGGCAGTGGTAGAGGAATATCCCGGGGATTGGAGCTGGATCTGCTCGAGACTCAGGCTTGCTGCAACCACCTCTGTGACCACTCGGGAATTTCCCACATGACACCCACTAACTCAGAACTCAGGCTAGGGGTTCAGCTCTGTGGTAGAGCATGCTCCTGGCATTGAGAACACTGGGAACCCTGTCTAGAGACATAGCGGCACCTGGGGGCATCCGCAAATGTCACAGTGGCTGGTGGCCTCAGATCCACTGAGTCAGCAACACCCTCACTTGCATCTGACAGTCGGGGTCCTTTCCCGGCTGTCACGGAGGCTCAGCCATCTTGGGCTTCTCTACCACAGCTGCCCCATCTCCCTCAGCCCCTCCTGGAAGGACCTGGTAGATTCCATCTGTAGAACTTCTGTTCGCTCTGTTTCCTGTGAACTCCAGGCTGTCCTGCAGCCTATGCCACAGACCAGGGTTTGTGGTGATCCCCCTGCCTCAGCTTCCCAAGCGCTGAGATCACAAGTGTGCACTGCCCGAGTTCATTTATTTTAATTTTTAGTGTTTGGTTTTATTTTTGTTGTGCAGGTGCTGACCGATCCCACCCGCACCATAAATCACTCCACATGAAAAATGTTTCTTATTTCTAAGAAAACAAAACTTTAAAAAAAAGTGGTGTTTTTGTTTGTTTGTTTGTTTAATTCCATACTCCCACTCCCAATACCTGGGAAGGAAGATGAGTCCCTACCCATACTAGGCCAACTGACCATTTGGACAGCCCTTCTCAGAATGTTTCAAAAAATATGCCAAAATCTTAATTCAAAGACTTGGGTTTGATCAAGGCTGCATTCAAACCCCAGCCTCACAAAGGAAGCCACCCTTCCTCTTGTCCAGTACCACTTTGTGGACTTGGCTTGGCAGACCTCATGTCGTAAGTGTTCTAAGTGTCTGGAGATAACTTCTGTCTTGCAGATACTTTTTTTTTCCTGATCACTCCTAGCAAGATCTCAAGATTTCAGGGGTGCCACACACTGTCCTATGTGCTGCTATATACCTGGGTTTTATCCATGAGGCTCTTGCCCGGATGATTTTGATCAAGCCTTTCCTTTCTCTTTCTCCCCCTGAAATAAGAACAGGTCTACGGGAGATAGTGTGGTCTGCACACACTCCACAGAATCCATACGAGAGAGGGCATTGGGTGGGCAAATGAAGGAAACAATCCCTTTGGGGCTGGCGGTGTGGTGCCATGGTGGAGTGCTTGCCTAGAAGAAGACACGCCCTTCAGTGAAGGCAGCCTTCAAAGCGCTAGCCACAGGAAGGCTCACCCTGAGATGGGTTTTTGAATTTTGTCAGTGTCCTGCTTCACCTCTTCACATCTAGCATTGCAGTTCCCAGAATTCTCCCCACACCGGCTGTGGCTCCTGAGAGGCCTCTGTGTGCTTGCTTGATTGCCAGGCTCTTCGTTTCCCACCTATCCCATGAGAATGTTCTTCGGGACTTTCCGACAGTTTCATCCTCCCCTGGCGCCTTCTCCCCCTGCCAATCCAAAGGTTTACAGACACACCCTGCCGCAGGAATTTGCTGTCAGCCTGAGCCCTACCCCCCTCCTTCCTGTGCTGCTCCAGGGGCACCCACACTTCCGTTCTCGGTGTTTGAGTGTTGGTGTGAACTTGAAGTCTTCTTGTCCTTGTGGGTCTCCTGATTTCTCTTGTGCCCTGATGATGGGCTCTGTGGAATACAGGCCCGAGATATAGATGATGAAGAACACTTCTGGAGCCCAGCCTGCAGGAAGCTCCGTGGTTGTGGTTAAGTTTGGCAATGTCTTCCCCTCAAACATTTATCTCTGAGTGGGTGACAGCGAGTAGAGCTCGTTAGGCAGAGGTGGGTCTGGCCATAGTTACCACCTGCTAATTTTCATCATTCTGGTCCATTTTTAAAAGATACGCCAAGAAGGGTTGCAGAGGTTTACATATCCTCCAGAAAACACAGACGAACCCGATCCAGAAAGTGCCTTTCCACCCATAGAGGTCACACTGGAGGTCTACGAGAATGTAATCTTCTTTGAGGACCCCCAGGTCATAAGGTGGGATGCTGAAGGTACAGCCATACCTCAGCCAGCAAGGCGGGTAATGCAAGTGACGGCAGCAGGCCGTTCTCCCTCCCTCTCTTCCCTCCTCCCTTCTCCCCTTTCTCCCTCCCTTCCTCCCTCCCTCTCCCATGGTTTTGAGACAGGGTCTCCTAAAGGCTAACTGGTCTCCAAGTCAAGGTATAGTCCAGGATGGCCCCAAACTTCCTACCTTCCTGCTCCTACCCCTCAAAGGCTGGGCTGGAGCCCAAGGCCTCGACTGCTGGGTTGTGCTGTGCCCTCTGAAGCCCCAGCTCAGGACTTCTGTAGCTTACACTCATTATTGGCTTGTTTTGGTGGAGGGGTGTGCATGCCACAGCACTCATGGAGGTCAGATCACACCGTACAGGGGTTGGTCCTCTCCTTCTACCCCATGGCGATCCAAACACACATGGTCAGGTTTGGCAGCAAGCACGCACCAAGCACTTTTACCCACCAAGCTACCCCGTGCCTGCCCAGAAGGGTCACTTTAAGAGTGAGGAGGCTCCTAATTGTTTATCTAAGATTGCCCCCACTAGACTAGAGACTAGAGAGCAGGCTTAGTGGGCATGGCACCAGCTACAGTGGCGTGAGGACCCGAGTTTGAATCTCCAGAGCCCATGGAAAAGCCAGGCACTTAGCAAGCATCAGTAGCCACTGTGTTCCTACAGTAAGTTGGGAGACGGAGACCAGAGAACCCCAAAATCTAACCAGCCTGGCCTGCACAGCGGACAATGTCGGACTCTGCCTCAAGTAAGGTGACAGCTGAGGACCAACACCTGAAGTTGTCCTCTGATTTAAAAATGCCTCTTTGCATCAGGGACAAGGCTGCACAGTTTCATCCGGTTCCTAAAGCGAGATCGTATGCTTGGAAACCAGAGAGTTGTACAGCTGTTTTAACACAGAAGTGAGAAGGCTGGAGGTAGCTCAGTGGTTAAGAGCACTGGCTGCTCTTGCAGAGGACCTGCATTCTGTTCTGAGATGCTCACAACCATCTGTAACTCTAGTTCCATGGGCGCTGGTGCCCTCTGCTGGCTTCTGTGGGCGGTGCATGCAGTTGGCACACATATATACATGTAGGAGAAACACATGAAAATAAGTAACAAACTTGGAAATGATCCCTGAAAGTTTAATCTTTAAACAAAAACAAACCTTTAAAAAGCAAAGCAGGTAAAAAGAAGAAAGAAAGAAAGAAAGAAAGAAAGAAAGAAAGAAAGAAAGAGAAAGAAAGCCTCTGAGCACGGCCAGGGAAGGATGGGCGCATGCGCATGGGCACAGGCAGGAGAGAGGGCTGGAAATGGGTTGAGAGAAGGCAACAAAGACAGGCTGAGGGGAGTCTCCCCTCCCTCACGGACCCTGGAGGCAGGGATCTCCCAGCAGGGGCGCTCTTCCTTGAGAGTCTAAATACAGAAGACAATTAGGACACAGTACAAGTATTTAGATGTTTTCACTAGCTTCTTTAGGAAAACCGTGAAATAATGTCATCTTCTGTCGCAAAGGTAAGCTCTGGAGGACAGATGGCATCAGCTGTGTCGTTTACGATCGAGAAGAGAGGCTCATTACCTTCAACTTGGATACTTTGTGCCCCGTCACCTTGATTCAAGATGCTCATATTAACATGCCTTACCAGTCCTGGGAACTGCGACCCCTCGGTGTGAACAGGGTCCTCATCACTGTGACCACGCTTTTCACCGAGCTCCAGATACACATCAAGGTGGGTGACGACGTCACAGTCACAGCCCGCCTACGCACTCACGTAGAATGTAAGGGTTGGGTTGTGTGGTGTGTACGTAGAATGCCCTGGAGCTGTGGTTTCCAAGCCAAGTCCGTGGAGTAAGCAGCAGTAAGAGGGGGTTCCAGCTTGTTCCCCGGTTCCTAGGGCTGGCGCAGTCATCGCGGCAAGCCTCACTCCTTGTCTCTTCTCTATGGCTTGTCTTGGTGAACAAGACTGCTTACTGCCCCTCAGGAATAGCCTTGGAAGCCCCAGAGCAGTGGATGCACGCTGCAGGCTGAGGGGAGGGACTTGCTGCACCGCGGTCTAAGGGACTTTCTTAGGCAGCATGGAGGTGTTTTAAAACATATGGGGTGAGGGTGTACCCCTCCACTTTCTCAGTACAATTTTGTGATGTGCAAAATAAGCTGTTGTAAGAAGAGCTGCAACCCTTCTGGATACAGTAGAAAGGCTCCCAGATCATCAGGCTCCAAGTCCACGTGGGACAAGCATGGTGGAAAACACATTTAATCCCAGTATTCAGAGGCACAGGATCTCGGCCAGCCAGAGGCACACTATGAGATCCTGTCTCAAACAAACAAAGCAAAGCCTCTGAAGGGGTCATTGGGTGACTTCTCAAGCCCTTAAAACACTGGCAGCCTGCCTGCTGTCTATTAGGACAGCTGTCCTGAGAGTGTACAGGGTATTGCCCTGCTGGCCTCGCTGCCCGGCCCTGCCAGCATCCCTGCCCGGCTTCTCTCCCTGGCCTCCCTCCCTGGCCTCCCTGCCTTCTCCCACCACCCAGTTCAAGCCCAGGGAAGATGCCATGCATGATTTTAGTCTACTGGGCAGAGGCTGATGCCTGTGTCTATTAATGAACATGCAGGTCATAGATGAAGGGACTCTGGCCAGCTGGAGTGTGGTGACATTTTGTTTGTGATCTAACAAATATCGCTTGCCTGAAGATCAGAGTGCAGAGCTAAGCCTCTCGTCAGCCATACTTGTCAGGGACTGGTGGTGCACACCTTTAATCCCAGCACTCAGGAGACAGAGGCAGACCGGATCTCTGTGAGTTCAAGGCCACCCTGGGCTACCTGAGATTGAATCTGTCTAAAAGAGAAACAGAGCTCACACAAAGGTGATCCCAGCACTAGGGAGGTGGAGACCGGAGTTAACGATATGGCTGGGCCGAGAGAGCAGTATAAGGCGGGAGGAGACAGGAACTCGGCTTCAGTCTGAGGTTTCGTAGGAACAGGATTGTCGCTTTGGTCTGAGGATGTCATAGACGTAAGAGCTGGTGGCTGCTGCTCTGCTGCTCTGATCTTCATTAACCCCTATGTCTGACTCTGGGTTCTTCTTATTAAGACCAATTAGAATCCATGCTACATTCGGGCATGGCAAGCATGACCCTGGCAGGCCTCGCCATCTCCCCCATTCCCTCTGCCTTGCTGAACACTGTTAGAGTACAATCCTAAAGCTAGCCGCCAAGGTCTCTTCCCTTAATCGGCCACTTCCTCCTTCTGACTGCCAAGGTCTAGCTGTCAAAGTATTGAAGTCCAACACACAAAAGCTCCCTTTGGTTCTCCCAATCAACATGAGTAATAGAAACACACCACGTGGGGTGGCCCATCCTGACACAGACTGCACCTTTTTCTCCCCCTGCACGGTCATTCGCTGCTGTTTTTCTGCCGGAGACTCTATATAAGTCTTCACCGCTTAATAAAGGATCTCTCTGTGAAAATGGGTGTTTGGGTGTGGTTTGTGCCTAATCTGGGGTCCAGGAGGGAGCCCCGCTAGGCAGGGGGCAGGGTGGTCTCTTTCAGTACGGTATGCACGCATCTTTGGGTTTTACAGGCAGGGGCAGGGTGGTCTCTTTCAGTACAGTGTGCACGCATCTTTGGGTTTTACAGGCAGCCCCTGTACAGGTGGCAATCAAGCTCTCGAATAAGATGCAGCCGGACCAAACTGATGAACGCTGCAACTGAGAAATGCATGGTGGATTTTGAGTATTTGGCAAGAAAAAAAACCAACTGACTGCATTTTTACACTGGACAGATACTAAGATCATTTAGATCTAGTAGGTTAAATAGGCAGGACTAGCTGCATTCTTATTTTGCACTCCTTCAAATCTGGACAGTTTACAGCATGTCACATCTCACAGATGTTAAAAATTAAGAATAGGTCCTAAAGTACAATCATGATTGTTTAATGGCTACTTTAATTCAGAATGAACACAGAGTGCTCTCACATCTTATAAAATGGGTCTGAGGCACCATTCCTAATCCCTCAAGTACCCAGAAGAGCCTTGAAAGTCAGCCAGCTGCCTGAGGCGATGAGGGGACCCTGAGGTGATGGGACCCCAGGCGGGGCTTCCAAATCAGGCCCAAGACATACCAACTGCACTGTTTAACTGTAGAGGTGGCCTATGATTTCAGAACTTCCACAGTGAGAAGGCAGGACCTGGCATAATACTGATTAAACCAATTTCTTTTCTCTCCTTGAAATTTAGGGAAACCTCTGCATGTTAGCGTCAATCAAACTGAGAAGCCAGGAGCATTTGTCTCATTTAGAAGGGAAGTGGATGAGGCCCGCGCCCTTCATCATGGCTTTGAAGGAGGCGGGGCTGAACATCTTCCCAACTGTGTACTCTCACTTCTATGTCGTCATCAACAACAAGGTGACCGAGGCTCTCTAAGTTCAGTGGAGTGGGAACCTAGGTGCTCCAGCGGCTAAGCCTTTGGGGGTGGGAGAAAGCCCAGACCCGCCATCTCCATGGTCGCTGTTGGCAAAAGCAGCCCAGCCACCGCTCATTTTGTTCATTTTCTTCCCTTCTCCAGTGCTGGGTCTAAAGCGGGGCTGTGACTGTCTCACCCGTGTCACACGTGGGCCCCAGCCTGCAGAACCATGTCCTTTGTGGTCTCAGCAGGGTCCCCATGTCTGTGCTATTCTGTGCTCCTTCTGAATCTGGGCCCCTGGAGAGCAGGGGCTTTGGACTGTTCTAGCAGCCAGCCCGGCACTAGAGTGCCAGGCGTGGGGACTGCCCTGAGTCACGGAAGCGTTCTGTACTGGAGAACACATCTGTCACCTTCTGGTGTCTTTCCCACCTTGTCAATCATGTCCCGAAGGGTGTGGACATAAATACGCAGATAGAACAGGTCAGTTTTAGTGACCCGGTGACACAATTAACTGTGAGCACCACCCTGCTCCTGCCTGTAAAACAGGGCCTGCCCTGGGAGCTGACAATCTAGCAGAGAATGAGGGGCCTTGCACGTTAGAAAGGCAGAAAGTGCTGTGGGAAAACAGAGCAAACAGAGGAGGAGGGAGGCGGTGTAGGCAGGCTCTGGAGGAGGGAGGCTGGACTGCACAGTCCGGTCCGTGGCAATCTCAGGTGGAAAGTGAGGTGTGCACCCCTGGGTTGTCTCGGTGGGGTGGCGTGGGGGCTCTTTCTAGGTAGAAAGCCCAGCTGCAACCAGGCCCCCAAGGGAGCAGCCAACTGGCAGGTCTGCAGAGGAACCTGGAACTGTCGGACTAGGAAGGGCGCAGTGTTGGGGACAGCTCACGGAGAACTCTGTGGACACTGTTCACTTTAGGGCATGTGCAGAAAGGGAAAGCCGCTGCCTGATTGAGAGTGGAGACACAAATCTGATGTAAAATTGGAAATAAGGACAAATGACCGGGGGGGGGGGGAGGCTTGCTGGAACACTTGAAGACTGACTGCACACACCCCTCTGGACAGGTCCCCATGGTGGAGGTGAAGGCCTATCGACAAATGGCCCTACTGAGCTCTGCTTTCGCATTCAAATGGAGCAAGTGGAACATGAGCTGCAATTCCTCCAGAGTCGTGTTTAGGGTACAGTATGCAAACCAGGAAACGACCCTGTCTTCCAGGAAGTGGAGGGAAATGGACATTCAGAATGTTGTGACACTCTGAGTTCTGGCGTGTCAGACCATTGAAAGACTGACCGTCTTTACCGACTCTGATAAGGGACCCGTGTGTGCGAGTACCTATGGTTCATGGGCGTCCTGTGGAGTAACTTCCTGACACATAGAACAGACACCTTCCCAACTCAAGGCTGGCCGGTTTTCCCCTGAGCTAGGCTGGAAGCCAGAACCTCAAACATACTGTATGTATGTCCTATCACCAAGCTGTTAACTCCCCACCCTCCCCGCCACCAGGCTTGGCCGTGAGTATGTCAGCATAGAGCAGCCACCATGTTTCTTTCTCTTGTCCCTACTGTGAAAGCTGGGTCTGCATGGTGTGCTCAGTGTCTGTGGGTGAGGTACCCACTGTTGGCTTAGCTTCTAGAGCAGTGCCTGGGTAACATCTGTCTCATGGAGACACAGGCAGCTGCTCCACAGATGCCCCAATGCACATAGCTTCGTGGTTTCAAACAACTCAGAAATGGGGCATGCAGCATGGTTTAAAACTCAGAAATGGGGCATGCAGTGTGGTTTAAAACTCAGAAATGGGGCATGCAGCATGGTCTCAGCTGTGCTGAGCCAGCCTGGTCTCCAGAGTGGCCAGCCTGGTCTCCAGAGTGACACTGTCTTTCAGCTGGGTGACCTGGGGACTCAGCAGCTCCTTTCCTTGTGCATGTCTTGGCGTTCCCAGAACTGAAATTCTCTCTCCAGGTGAAGGAGGAAGGCCTGGCAGAGGAAGCAGAGGAGCATCTCTGGGCCCTCCTCATGTTCAGCGGTGACAGGGCACAGTTGCTGAAGAGCAGGGAAGACAGCCAGGTGTTCTCCGAGGCCCTCAAGGAGGAAACTGAGTTTCACTCTACTTTGTACCACATGGTGAAGGACTTTGCCTCTCCAGAGGCGATGGAGAAGGTTAGGCACTCAGATTGCCAGTTCATCGACTCCGTGTGCCACATGTTGCTGTCCATCCGGGTTCTTAGCTTTTCCTAGTCTTCACGGCCCATGTAACAGCTGGTGGGATCCTCAGACCCCAGGAGGAATCAGGTATTCTCCAAGTCTTGCTATGACAAACTACTAAGATGATCTAAAAGCACTCTATATTCAAGTTCACTGCATGAGATTGGAATAGTTCTTTATTTTGATACATTTCAATAAAAGCACTATGTCTCTCTGTCTCAGAAAGCTCACTAAAATACCCTAGGTGGCATCCCCTCCCTATGCTAAATAGTTGGGGAATTAAAATATCTCAGCAGCTCTGAGAACCCTGTAGACAGAGGTTTCTGTCCTGCCTGATTCTGCAGCCATTCAGCCCCAAAGAAACACACAGAGGTCTACATTAATTATAAACTAGTTGGCCTGTTACTTCAGGCTTCTTACTAACTCTTACATCTTAAATTAGCTCATAATTCTTGTCTATGTCAGCCACGTGACTTGGCACCTTTCATTGGTGAGGCATTCTCATCTTGCTTCCTCTGTGTCTGGCTTCCTCTGTGACGAATGCAGACTAAGCCTTTCCTTTTCCCAGAATTCTCCTGTTCTGGTCACCCCGCCTATACTTCCTGCCTGGCTACTGGCCAATCAGCATTTTTTTAAACCAGACAAGTGACAAATCTTTACAGAGTACAAAACCACTGTCCCACAGCAAACCCTAGTTTCATGCTATAATTACTTGAACATTACTACTTTATGAACCTCAGAGGGAAATGTTAAAGACAGAGCGGGACATTTGGCTGTGCTGAGGTCAGACGGCTGGGTGCCCATTGTGCCTGAGTCTGGTAAGCGGCCATAAGATGTGTTCCAGAGACATCCAGGCGCTACCTTCCTGTGTGGGCGCAGCTTCCACCGCCGTCTGAAAGAACTGGCCGGTGAGGAAGCTCATGAGCGCTGCAAACAGTACGATGAGGACCATGGGGAGCCAGAGTACCCTGTTGGCTCTTCTGAAGGACGCCTGCAGGTGAGTGACCCAGGAAGTCACCGAGCTGCTGCTGTGGGGAGACACAGGGGAAGGGGAAGTCACAGCATGTGGAGCCTGGAGACTCGCCTCTACTGGTGGCAGGAGTTACAGAGTACCCCGACAAGGCTGCCTTAACTGCACCTTAGGACGGAGCCTTGGTTTAGGGTACAGTCTGCGCCCCCCCCCTTTCGTGACTATTAGAATGAAAGGAATAGCTGGCTACAATGTGAGGTCTGTGACATGGGCACTAACGCATTTATCCTTTCGAATGTACTTCCCACTGAACCAGCACCCTTCCATGCTTAAGTAAGCTGGAGAAAACCAACCTTCATACCACCTCACTGGCCTCTGCACCAGTCCCCAGGCTGTTTGTCTGGGACTGAGCAGGGCAGAACCTGGGACCAAGAGTCAGGTTCCTGCACTGCATAGAACAGGGTCGGGGAGCTGCTGCCGTGGACCACCACCACACTGTGGTCCGTCTTAGTCATAATAATCCACATGCCGGTCTAGAAAGCAGTTTGAGTGCCAGGTCTAGCCCCGTGTTCTCCATCCCCACCCTCCACAGTGAGTGAGCGTCTTACACTGCCCCGCTGTCCCAGGTGGAGGGGCTGCTTCTCTTTTCAGAAAGGCTGGCCTTCCTGGTCGTCTCCACTGCCTCTTCTCCCGGTGGTTCAGGGGCATCTCGGGTTCTGCAAATAGGTTTTGAAACCAATGATAATGTGCTATGTTTACAAACAATCACTGAGGGCTCAAATTCTAAATGTTAGATCACCAAACTTAGAGGAATTTCAGATAACTTCTGTGTAGTATGCTGGGCAGTGACACCCACAAGAGGAAATTCAAGATTCTAAGTGTTCCTTAACCACGTCTGCTAATAGTGCGGCGCTGTGTGCCCCCCCCCCCCCCGTATGGTTATACTTCAGCAGCCTGTTGGTGGCCCATTTCCTGAAACGGTAACTCCTTAGAAGAGCCGACTCCTGTTTCGGTATCTCCTGGGAACAGTCTAGCACTTACTTCCTGGTGGAGTCTTGGCAGGCCTTACCCTTGGAGCGGTCCTCCTGTCTCTGCCTCCTCAGAGCAGGGGACCCTAGGCATGCTCTTCTGGCTTCTTTTTGATAGTGTTTGGATCGGTGCTGACCTGGAATACGGTCCAAGTGCCGTTCCTCTCAACATGTTAATTTAAAAAGCATATGAAAATATTCTGTATGTGAAGCCAGCTGAAACTGGTACTTAGAGCCCTAGGAAGCGTCTAGACTGTGCGTATTTTAAATCATAACCCAGAGAGGGCGCCCTCCACCTAAGCAAACTGACCTAACTAATAGCTAGTGGTTCAGTTTGAATTTTGAAATTTTTAGCTCATGACGCCCATGATTGCCAGAGGAGAGTGTCTAAGGAGGAGGGGACATGAGGGGACAGGTCCCATGAGCGTCTTCATCTCTGTCTTTGTTTACAAGGACTGAGTGAAGTCGTAGGCAAGCAGTCTTTGAAGGAAGCCCTTGTCATTTTCCCTACGTAGCTCAGGCCGACACTATAAATGGGGAGTATGTGCCTGTGTTATCAGAACAGACCGTCACCATAGCTAGGTGGGGACACGGGCTGCAGGGTCCCAGGATGTGTGAGATGCCTCTGATGTCAGAGCAGACCATCACTATAGCTAGATGGGGACATGGGCTGCTGGATCCCGGGACGTGTGAGATGCCTGTTGTCTCTTCCTGATCTTAGGGCTGAGCAAGTGTGCTGGAGCTGCTCAGGGATGTGTTTAAAATCCCTTAAATGAGAGACCTGAGGGAGAAGTTATAATAGGTGACCAAATGGACCAAATAAGGTGGCGTGAAAGGCAGTGGCATCGAGTTACCTCTCTCTCCCTTTGCTCTCTGGTTTTCACTGTGGAAGCATACAGCATATTTTAACTCATTAAACTTGCTAAACATATTCTAGACATAGTGGTGACACCTGTGATCCCAACATTCAGAAGTCTGAGATAGGAGGATTGCTTTGAGTTTGAGACCAGCTAGGGCTACATAGCAGCCCCTGTGTGTCAAAAAGACAAACTCTGCAGAGCAGAGAATGAAATGTCTCTCCTTTACACAAGGCAGACATCACAAAGGGCATCAGTTACACATGCAAACATATTCTCTACCCATTCTGGTTTAGTACTCTAGGGTGATGGAGATTTTAGTTCTGTGACCCTGGCGATGGGCACGCCTAGGTCTGGGAATTCCAGGGAGTTATTAAAGTACTGCCACACTGAGGGCTGGAGGAGCCACTGTGTTCCCAAATGACATTTATAACGTGGTTCAGAGTCTCTCTGTTCTTCTGCAGGCCTCAGCTCACACCAGACCTACAGACATCATGACAGATCACTGCAGGTCTCAGATCACACCAGACTGACAGGCATATCATGACAGATCCCTCTGCAGGCCTCAGTTCACACCAGACTGA
>NW_004949097.1:11639299-11672492 GCF_000317375.1 Microtus ochrogaster | reverse complement strand
CACACCAGACTGACGGACATATCATGACAGATCACTGCAGGCCTCGGCTCACACCAGGTTCATGACACACCACAAGTCACCTACTTCACGTCACATTTCTCGTCATCGGCGTCTGCCCAGGAATAGGTGCTAATAAATCGGTGTAGCGAGGGGCGGTGCTCACTCTGCTTTGTCCCCAAAATTCTCCTACACAAAGATAATGGCCATGTGATCAGCAAAGCTGTTCCTGCTACCAGTGTGTCCCCCGACTCTCAAGTCAGTGCAGAAATCACACGGTAACCCTTATTCCCCAGGGCAGCTGCCACGACAGAATGCCACTTTTTTTTTCAAGACAGATTTTCTCTCTGTAGCTTTGGAGCCTGTCCTGGAACTAGCTCTTGTAGACCGTTGGCCTTGAACTCACAGAGATCCTCCTGCCTCTGCCTCCTGAGTGCTGGGATTAAAGGCATGTGCCACCACCACCTCACCCAAATGCCAGTTTTAATGTCTGCACTGCTCACACTCTGAGCAAATCTAAGGAAGGTTATAGTAAATGTCTATCTGCTTGAGCCCCACTCTCGGCTTGCATGGGTTCTCAGAGTGGGCACAGGTCACACTTACCAGCTGCTCGACCGCCGACTGAATCTGTCGTTGTTTTCCACCCCAGATACCTTCGGAGGGCCGAGAAATGGTAAGATAGAGTTTAGTGAAGGAATTACGTTTGGGTCATAGGGACAGACGAGTTTACTTCCAAGGCAGAGGCCTCCAAGTGCACTTACCATCCCTATATTTCCAAGATTCCTGGGTAAAGAGGCAATCGTCACTCTTCGAAGAGACGATGGCTACAGAGGAGAGAGAAGCATGATTAGAACATTGGGGAGGGGGTGTCACATCCTCTGCACGCTGCTTGCCACCACGCTCAGCTGTCAGGAAGCAGGGGAGCGTTCGAGGGCACTGCATGGAAAATCACCTTCCGGAACTTCCGTCTCCCCCAGCCTTGGCTTTATGACTTCCGCCAGCCAAGAGTGAGGTCTCTTACCTGGGCTTTCACGGATCTGTCTTCAGCTCACACTGGATACCTTTGCTGTTGGCTCACACTGTGCGTGTTTGCACCGACAAACACGCTTATGTTTATGACCGTTTTCCCTGTATTTTTCTAAAAGACTAGCTGTATTGTAAATGTAATTTAGCCAAATGTGTTTTTCTTCTCTTTTGTTACCTTCCCTTCTCTGTTTAGAAGATTTAAATCCCAGTTCTGTGACTTCCAGTAAAAGGTACATCATTTCAAATACCATCTTAACATCCTATGAGCATTGAACTCACAGTTCAATTGTCAGTATTTTTTAATTATGAAATTAGTAATTACCTTGGAATTTAGAGAAGATGAACGTTTTTTAATCTGACAGTCATCTAAAAGGAAACATTACCACGTTAAAATTTTCTGAGAATTGTGTATGTTCTCCCTGCGTGTATCTGTGTACCACATCTAAGCCCCCCATATCTGAACCCCCACATCTGATCCCACATACCAGACCCCCCACAACTGACCCCCCATATCAGACCCCCACATCTGACCCTGCACATCAGCCCCCCACATCTGACCCCCCATTTCTGACCCCACACATCTGAGCCCCCACATCTGGCCCCCCACATCTACCCCCTATCAGCCTCCCACATCTGACTCCCCCATTTCTGACCCCACACATCTGAGCCCCCACATCTGACCCCCCACATCTGACTCCCAATCCCCTAAAACTGTTAGCTGTGAGCCACTGTGTGGGTGTTGGGACACTGCAAAAGCAGCTTAACCACTGGGCCATCTTTCTGGTCACACGTTTTTACATTTTAAACTCACACGTGCATCTCTGTCAAGTAAAGGTCATAAATGGTTTATGACGACTCTGGAGGTTAAGACAGGAGAATTGCTGTGGCCAGCCTTGGTTACAGAGCCACACTGTCTCAAACCCTAAAACCAAGACTCTAGGAACTACTCACAAAGATGTTTGATTTGTTATGTTTTGTGGCACTAGGCTTGAGCTCAGGGACTTCCTATGCGTCTGGCAAGTGCTATCTCCAGCCCCGACAGCCCCCATATAAACCACTAACGTTTCTGCAGCTGTCTAGAGTGCCTGCTAGCATGCAGAAGAACATCCAATAGAGGAAGCCTTACTAAAGTAAGGTTTCTGTTCAGAAGAGCTCATACTGTTTACTCTAAACCATCGAGAGCTGGAGAGATGGCTCAGTGGTTAAGAGCAGTGGCTGCTCTCGCAAAGGACCCAAGTTCAATCCCCAGCATCTATGTGAGGCTCACAAGCATCTTTGTGCAGTTCCAGAAGGCCAGGCACCCTCTGCTGCCCTCCACAGGCACTGCATGCACACACATACAAGCAGTCATGCCCACAAAATAAAAAGAAGTAAATCTAAAAAAAAAAAAAGATTTATAGAAACCACATGTTCTCATCTGTCTCCCAACCTAGGATCAATAACTCCTTCAAGAATCCAAACTATGGGGTGGGAGCGGTTCATTTATTACACATTATCATGTATGGAGAAAGAACCAGCTCTGATGCACCCTGGCTAGACACTAGAGTCTTCTTAAGGAGTGGGACGAAGGGCCTCGTCTCTGTGATCCAAAGTAAATTCATGGATTCTGAGGATAACACAAAGAACCCGCGGTGTCTTTCTGTTTTTTCCCTGATATTTTATATAAAACACAGGAACAAAATTTTTTTCCTAATATAACCTGAACTTAATGATCCTATTAAATGATGCAGCAAGACAGTGAGGGATCATGAAAGAGAATATTAAGAAATCATAACTATTAGCTTTTAAAATTAAAACTATGTAGGCCAGGCATGATGGTGCACACCTTTAATCCCAGTACTTGGGAGACAGAGGCAGGTGGATCTCTAAGTTTGAAGTCAGTCTGCATCCACATAGGGAGTTCCAGGAAAGCCAGGGCTATGTACAGAGATCCTATCCATGAGGAAGGAGGAAGGAAGAAGAAAGAAGAAGGAAGAAACTAAAACTCTGTGTGTGTGTGTGTGTGTGTGTGTGTGTGTGTGTGTGCGCGTGTGTTCACTTGAATGTGTGTGCAGTTGCCCGTTGAGGCCAGTAGAGGGCATCAGATCCCCCAGAGCTGGAATTGCAGGCTGCTGTAAACTAAGAGACATGGTTTCTGGGACCCAAGATGAACAGCTCTTAGCCGCGAAGGCAGCACGTCACCGTTACCCTCATCTTCCAGAGGGGCGAAGGACCTCTCGTTCTGCAGCAGAACCTGCTTCAGCTCCTCCAGCTCGGCGTGCTCTTTGGCATACATCCTCTTCAAGTTCTCCACGTGCTGAATCATGACTTCCACCGCCTTGCTCACCCGGCTTTCCTGCAAGAGTCAGCTTCCATCAGCAACACCGTCCTTAGCGCTCAGGTAAACCGCACTGAGGCCTGCAGGGTGGCTTGGCGAGTGAAAAGCCCGCATGCAAGCCCGAAGGCCTGAGTCCATCTCTACAGCCCACACTGCAGGACAAAGCCAGCTCTCCCAAGTTGCTCCCTGACCTGCACACAGGCACTGCAGCAAACACGTACACACACCCACATACACGTGCAGGCACCCACACAGGTACACGTACACACACACACGCACACGCACATGCACAAGCTGCTTGTTAAAGAATAAAGTGTTGGAAGGATTAGGATTTGACATAAGCAGGACCATTTTGGAAGCTACTGTGTTAGTATAGAGGTTGGGAGTGGGCGGTGACTTAGGTGCTGTGGTAGACATGCCAACAGCAATTGTGGCTGTATTCTCTTGCTGGTCTGAAGATAGAGCAACGAGGCACGTTTTAACAACTGCAGGAGATAGGAGTGTTGAAAGTCTCCCCCATCTGGTGTGGGAGGTCCTTCTGTCTATGTGTTGATTTTATTGGTTAATGAACAAAGAAACTGCTTTGAGCCTATAACTGGGAAGAATAAACCTAGGTGGGGAAAGCTAGGCTGTATGCTGGGAGAAAGAAGGGCAGAGTCAGAGAGATGCCATGGATCCACAGCCAGAGGTAGACATACTAAAACTTTGCTGGTAGATCACAACCTTGTGATGATGCACAGTTTAATGAAGATGGGTTAAATTAAGATGTAGGATTAGCCAATAAGAAGCTAGAGCTAATGGTCCACGCAGTGATTTAATTAATACAGTTTCTGTGTGGTTATTTCCGTTCTGGGCGGCCGGGACAAACAAGCTGCTCTCCTTGCAACACCCATCAAATCTCCACAAGTCCTGGCCTGTGCCACTAGGAATGGGAGGAGGGAGGCAGTGGGTAGTGAAAGGGCCCGAGGGCCTGGTTTTAAGCAGGGCTAAGTGCAGCATGTATCAGGCTTCTGGGAAGAAATGCCAGGTGCCATCAGGACCTTGTGACAGAAGATGACGTGAAACTCAGAAATCTGAGGGTCACCTTGGTTTTGTGAGTATGTGGGTGGATTTACACCACCTCTGTGCCTCCTCCATCTTACAAACCATGTGCACCTGTCCCAGTGGGAATGGTCCCGTAGACTCGGAAGAACTGGTAAATGGGTTTCGGTTGGCAGGATTGAGGCTTATGTTTTTGGGTAATCTGGGACAGGATGGGATCGTGTGTACAGGTAAGTGGCTGCCCTTAGACAGTGCAGGAGAATGACTATCTACAGCTATGGAAGGTGGGCAGCATAAGGGTTCTGACGGAAGGTTCAGTCCGAGGCAGTTCCCTCCCTCTGTGTCAGTTTTCTAGTAGCAAAGTCACTATTGACGGTGAACGCAGGAAAGGCACGGTGGTGGTAAGACGTGAAGCTGATTTAGAAGGGACAGTAAGTTCCCGGGCCCCACGTGAAGCATTCAATGTAAGTGAAGAGCTCAGTCAGCATGGGTGAGCCTGAGTCAGCACGGGTGAGCCTGAGTCAGCATGGGTGCACTGTTTTCCCTCTGACATGGGCTGGTAAGGAAGTGGTTTGAAACATGGAAGGTGGAAAGGGTTCATGCGGTAGGGAACTCTGGATCTGATCATAGAGTTTAAAGCTTGGTCAAGAAAGAAGATGGGAGAATATGGGATGGAAGGTGTGGGGGGAGGCAGAGACTGACAAAAGCACATCTCTGTCATCATAGCAAGAAAGCTACGGATCATGCTTAAAAGGGAAACATGTCACTAAGGGACCCAGTAAGCACGCGACTGAGAAAAAGTTGATGGGGGTAGGTGAGGCAGCTGACAGAGACAGCTGAGTTTTTAAAGCCCTGTGCACACATAACTTTAATCCAAATGAAGATCAACGGCATCCCCAACTGAGGGGTTGAAAACGCTAGGCTGTATAACACGCTGTCAGACTGAAGCCTCCAACACGTTAAGTGTCTTCCTAAGGAAACCTTAGCCCATCTGTTTGGTGCCGATTTTCAGGAGTCTCCTGGGAACTTCTCAAGATGCACACTTGAAACCCTACTTTTCTGTGACTCTGTATAACACTCAAATGAAAGCAGATAGGAGGGTAGGCAGGGGTGACCAAGGAAACCACAGTCAGCACTGAGCATCCGGAGGGAACAAAGCTCCGCTGCTCAGGCATTCTGGAAGGTGCAGTTGTGTCAGTGACGCAGGCGCCAGGACCCTTTCCCAACCACTGCACATGTGCACTGATGCGGGTCGGTGTCCTCGGAGTCCCTTGGTTCATTATTCTATCATTTGTGTTGTGCTTCCGACCCCCTCCATGGGAGTAAAAACAAAACAAACAAAACAACAACAAAAAAGCCAACAACAGCAAAAACCCTTTATAGGGTTTTCAAGAAGAGCGTGGAAGAAACACCCTAAAAAGAAAGTGAGGTCTATTGTGATCTGGGAGAGAAAGGGGTTTACATCTCACCCTGGAATACACTTCTGCAAACCCACAAGGCAGACTACACAGGGCCGTGCCTCCCTCTTTGGGTCAGCCAGCTCTCACCCCATCTCTGCCTCTTTTCCTCTCTTTCCCACCTTGCATCCCGGAACTCAGTGCAAACTAAACTGGGCTTGGACTCACAAGCATGCACTTGCCTTTGCATCCCTGGTGCTGGGTTTAAAGGCTTAAACCCACAACTGGAAGCCCAGAAGTGTTCCGAAAACGTCTTCTTATTCTGTAGCCCACACTCTGCGGGAGCATAAATCCTCTCAGCTCCACTGTTACCTGATTGATGGCCCCCAGCATCTCCGCCCTGCTGGCCACACGCGTCGCACACTGGCTGAGAAATGTTATACTCTTCTCCAGCTTCTTAATGATCTCCTGAGCCTGGTTGTCGTCGTCACATAGAGGCGCTAATGACTGTGTGGGGAGCAAAGCATTAAAACACGCTCGACAGTATTTCTAACACCAGCTAAACTGCTTTCAGGTCTAAGCATCCGATGGAGAGCAGAGAGCACCGCCAAAGCCCAGCGGTGCAGGGCATCCAAACACTGTGCTGGGTCACAGGTACACAATGCCCAGTCTCCCCCTTCCTGTTGTGTTACCCCTATGTGCGCTCACTTTCCTCCATGGCTCACAAGACAGGATGAGATAAACAGATAATGCCCGTGAATGGAAAGTGTTACGTGAGGACAAATTAACTTTTTCAGAGGAGAATCACAATAATTTGAACTGGATCAAGACTGATTTTAGAATCACCTAGGAGACACCCCAATGGGTGTGTCTATGGTAGTGCTTCCAGAGAGGAGGGAAGACCACTTCTGAATATGGGGACCATCATCCCATGCCTGGGGCTCCCCACTGAATAAAAGGAGGAAAAGGAGGAAGCCAGCTGTGGTGGCTTGAATGAGAATGACCCCATTGGGTCATACATTTGAATACTTGGTCCTTAGTTGGCAGAACTATTTGGGAAGGATTAGGAGGTGCAACCTTGATGGAGGGGGTGTGTCACTAGGAGTGGGCTTTGAGGTTTCAGAAGTCCACACATCCCAGGTAGGTCCCTGTCCTGAGGATGAGATGTGAGCTCAGCCACTGGTCCAGCAACCATGTCTGCCGGCCATGCTCACTGCCACGATGGTCAGAGACTCACCCTCTGAAGCAGTAAGCCACAATAAACTCTTTCTTCTATAGATGACCTCGGTCAGGGTGTCTCAGCACAGCAATGGAACAATAACCAAGGCACCGGCTGAGCACCCGCCTTCACCTTTGTCTGCCTCTTGACTGGATCCCACAATCATGGCTTGGGCTGTTCTTGTCACCATGCCTTCTGGCCATGATAAACTATGGTCTTAAACTTTGTGCCAAAATAAATTATTTCTTTCCTAGATTGCCTTTGGCGGGTATTCTGTCACAATGAATGAGGGATAACCAGTGTCCTCTCTTAGGATACTGGTGTGGCCAGGCTGGCTGGGTGCATACGTTATCATGTTTCATCCAAACTCACACCCTCTACCGCGAGGTTGCCTTTCAAGGCATTCTTCCCAGCAAGAATGAAGATCAAACTCAAGAATAAACAAGCTAGTACTGTCTTTGTGACTAAGGAAATGTCGAAAGTGCCATGAACTCTGGGAGAGGCTCCATCGTGTGGGGTGGCTGTCATTCAGAAGCAGTTCTGCCACTCATACAACAAGTCATACCACCAGGCACCACAAGTGGTGGACTGATTAATAATCCTGGAAATGCCAAGCTTTGACCTTTTTGGTTTGATGTGGGATTCCCCTCTGTATGAATATGTTTTATTACCATTGGTTAATAAAGAAGCTGCTTCGGCCTATGGCAGGACAAAATATAGCCAGATTAGATGAGATATATAGAGAGTGAGTAGGCAGAGTCAAAAAGAGACACCATGTAGCTGCTGAAGGAGAAAGATGCCTGAAATTACCAACAGGCCACAGAATCATGGAGATACACAGATTACTAGAAATGGGTAAATT
Organism: Microtus ochrogaster; assembly: GCF_000317375.1. Taxonomy (NCBI): domain Eukaryota; kingdom Metazoa; phylum Chordata; class Mammalia; order Rodentia; family Cricetidae; genus Microtus; species Microtus ochrogaster. The sequence continues at coordinate 11,664,633 of NW_004949097.1, read as the reverse complement.
TAAGATGTAAGAGCTAGCTAGAAATACGCCTAAGCTATTGGCCAAGCTGTGCTGTAATTAGTATAGTTTCTGTGTGATTATTCGGGTCTGGGCAGCCAGGAAATGAACAAGCAGTCTCGGGTTACACTGGCTTGCTTTTTACGTCCTTTCAAATAATACTGCAACATAACTCCACATCCTTGTTATCGCATAGGCACAGTGACTGGCGGCCACATTAGAAACACACAGATATGTCTAAGTTGCAGCCAAAGAGGTTGTTGGCCAGCAGAAACAGCCTTTGTCAGATACCAACAACCAGTTGAGAAAGAAGAGCAGACGTGAGATGTAAGCAAGACAGGTTGGTAACTACAACAGAAATATGAAGAAATAACTGGACAAGACCAACTGATTGATAAAAGCCTTTCAACAAGGAAAAGCCTGGGACAAACAGCTTCCCTGAGGAATTCTATCAAACAGTAAAGAAAAACTCACACCAACGCTTTTAAAATCCTTCCCAAACACCCAACAAGACATAGTATTTTAGCCGGGGAGGTGGTGGCGCACGCCTTTAATCCCAGCACTCAGGAGGCAGAGGCAGGCGGATCTCTGTGAGTTTGAGACCAGCCTGGTCTACAAGAGCTAGTTCCAGGACAGGCTCCAAAGCTACAGAAAAACATTGTCTCAAAAAAAAAAAAAAACCCAAACCAAAACAAAACAAACAAATAAAAAAGACATATTATTTTGTTATTTCCAAACTCCTTCTATGAGAACTCATTACCTCAATACTAAGGCTGGACAGATGCTGCAGGCAGATAAAGAAATAACCCTGAGGAATTCTAATGCTAAGTCTTCAGCGAGATACTGAATTCAGTACATCATGACCAGGTGGAATTTGTTGCTAGGATGCAAGGTTAGTCCAATACATGAGACTCATTTGAGATATGTACCACATTGGTAGAAAAGATAAAAGCCACATAATCATAGCAAAAGAATCAGAAAGCATCTAAAAAGATGAATCTGTGATTGTTAAAAACATTTTTAAAAGCATTACAGAAATAGGAAGAAATTACTTCAACATAATAGAAGCCATGGGTCAAAAACCCACGGTAAATGTCAGGGTCACTGGCAGAAGATGACCCCTCCCTCTACACCTAAGAATAAGCCAAGGGTTACACCCTCACTTCTATGTAACATATTATGGTATTGGTTTAGTAGCCAAAGCAATTAGGCAAGAAAAATGACTTTTAAGGAATCCCAAATAGAAGCTAAGAGGTATAAAATATTTCTGTTCACAGTGTGATTTTTACCTGCAGCATATCCCAAAGGCAGAACAAAAATTCTGAATTAGCAAAAATTACAATATTCAAAAGCACTACAAGAATCAGTTGTGTTTCTGTGTCCTGACTCTTCTTAAAATAATAAACCAAGGAAACTGTTTATTTAAAATAAATATTGAAAAGAATATAACACCCCGAAAAAAACCAAAGCAAAGAAGAAGAAGACTTATTCCTTGAAACCTATAACACGAAGACACAAATGGAAAGGTTGATAGACCTGATGACCAAGCAATCTATAGAGTCTGTGGAATTTCAACAGTATCATCTGGGAGTGAGCAGAAGTAGAGAAATGTGGGGGCTTGGGGAGCATAGATCAGGGTTAGAACATGGGCCTCACATTCCTGAGACTCTGATGCTGATCCCTACCACTAAAAAGTATGAAAAAGAAAAAAAAATGTTGAGGAATATTTAACTATGTAAAGATGTGTTACTATTTCACCTTGCCTACCTAGGGCACCTGATTGGTCTAATATTGAGCTAAACAGCCAATAGTTAGGCAGGAGAGGGGTAGGCAGGGCTGGTGGAAAGAGGGAATAAGTAGGAAGAGAGAAGGAGGATGAAGAGAAAGAGAGAGACCCCTGGGGGGCAGGTAGCCAGACAAAGAAGCAGCAGGAACAGTAGGACATAGAGAAAGAAAAGTCAAAAACCCTGAGGCAAAACATAGATTAAAAAAAAAAAAACAGGTTGAGTTATAAGAGCTAGACAGAAACAAGCATAAGGCAAGGTTGAACATTCAAAGTTTGAAGTCTCCGTGTTATGATTTGGGAGCTGATTGGTGGCCCAAGAGAAAAAGGCTGGCACAAAAGCTACCCTAAAATTAGGGTTGTCCATTGAGGAAGAGTGAACAGCTCAAGCGACTCAATGAAAGGTAGGAATCAGAGGTGCCATGCTTCTGATTCTAACCCACGCAACACAGTTGGCGAGGTGGCTCAGTAAGAGTGAGCACATGTCGCCAGCACACATGACTTGAGGTCAAACACCAGGACCCATATGGTGGAAGGAGAAAATTCCCTCAAGAGTGAGCCATGGCATGGCCCCCAATAAATATAACCGTCTCCTGGCCTTCATACATGCTCCGTGTTATGTGCTCCCCCATATACAAAATAAGCAAGCATAATAATTTTTGAAGAACATAGTACACACCACCTCCAGTAATTCAAGTGGGATGGTACTGCAATGAACACATAGACTATAGAACACACCAGAAGGCCAGAAAACAACTCATGTCTGTGGTCAAATGATCTGTGAGAACGATACCAAAAACACACAACGGAGAAGGGATGTGTCTTCCAGGAACAGTGTTGAGAAAAGTGTGTATATCCATATGCCTAAGTATGGAACTGGACTCCTATACCATGTATAAAAAAAACAAAACAGACAGTAACTATAGGGTTGGTCATGTGGCTCACAGCTGTAGTCATAGCGCCGGAGTGGCTGAGGCCAGACAGGGAGAGGGAGAGGAGGGTAAGCCTGTAGACATGTGACTGCCGGTCCCCAGACATTCGCTCACCTCCAAGAGCTTTAAACAGTTGGTAATCTCTTTCTTCAAGTTTTCCTCCGCCAGGTCCCGGGACCTCTCTTCAAGCTTGACTCTCTTCTCCAGCGTAAACCAGTCACACTTAAGGCCCAAAGACAGCCTGAGAAATTCTGCCTGCAGCCGCAACAGAAAAACCAAGGAGAGCAGTTAGAGCAGACCCATGTCTCAGAGGGGTGAAGCCAAGCCAGGCATCCTCCTCCCTGGAATCCTAGGCTGCACTTAGGCTGGTAACTGGCTTGTGCAAAACCATCATGGGACCATAAGTACAGAGAGGGGGGCAGAGGAGGGAGGGGAGTGGGAGAAAGGGAGGGAGAGAGGAGAGAGAAGAGAGAGGGGGAGAGGAAGAGAGGGAGGGAGGGAGGGAGGCAGGAGGGGAGAGAGGGGGAGAGGAAGGGGAGGAAAATAGGGAAAGGGGAGTGGTTAGAGAAGGGGAAGGTGGAGAAGAGGGAGGGAGGAAGAGAGGGAGGGAGGGAGAGAGGGAGGGAGGGAGAGAGAGAGAGGGGGGGAGGAGGGGAGAAAGGGAGGGAGGAGGGGAGAAAGGGAGGGAGGAGGGGAAGGAGGAAGGGAAGGGGAGGGGAGGGGACAGGGCACGGAGGGAGTAGAAGGTAGTCCTTTGCTTTGAACTCACCTCCACCTCCTTCTCACTAGCTGAAGTGCTGCGGGGGAGACAGAGAACTTACTCACCTGTGTATGACCCAAGGGACAAATGGCCTCCACACCCAGTGTGAGGGAGACTTACTTCTCACGCTGCTGAAAGCTGACTAACTTTGCAGGTGCTTTGGGAGGCGGGGAAACCTCAGTTTCTGCAGAAAGACAAAGTACTGGATTAAAAAGAGTTAACATCCCAAAGCCCATTTCCACCCAATGCTATTCTGTCCCAGCCTCACTAAAACGTGTTTCATTTAAATGTCATAGGTGACAGGCAGCTGAGGCACTTGCTCACACAGTAAGAGAATCAGCTAAGCCACCGCTAGGAGCGCACAGACTTGTACCTCAGGGCATCAGTGGTGGGTGAAAACCAAAGACAGCCCGGAGTCAGAGCGCCCTGATGCCCTTTTGACGTTTCAGCTCACCACACGAGACCCACTGCCTGCGTGCCCCTCTGCTGTCCTGGTCCAGCCTTTGAAAGCAGCAGTGGCTGCAGCTCTTATGGTAACAACGCTGGTAACAACGGTGTTTGTCTAGAATCACCACAGAAACAGAACGCCAAGGCACGTCTGCGAGGGAGCTCCTAGACTGGATCAGATGACCTGTGGTGCAACCTCTGCATGTGGGGGGCACCATCCCAAGGGCTGGAGTCCCAGACTAAGTGAACAGAAAGTGAGCCAAGCACCAGTGTTTGTCTACTTCTTGGCTGTGTGCGTAGGGGACCAGAGGCCCCACGCACGCTCCTGTTGCTACACTTTCCCCATCACAACGGAAGGATGGTATCCATCAAGTTACAAATCTTCCCTCCTATAAGTTGCTTTTCTCACAATTTTTGCTACACCTCGAAGAAAAGCAACTGATCCAAATAACGTTGATGAACACAGCATCAACCTCACCGTTCCAGAACAATCTCTCTATCATGACAGTTTTCTATGTGACGGCTTGGAAACATGAATGACATTGGCTTTAGAGTTGACAAACTTTGGTTCTCAGACGTATGATGCAGCCAAGTCGCGACCTTGTCGAACCATCTACATGATAGGACGTGATTTTATGTAACTACTGAGTCACGTGAGAACATCACAGCAAACCCGCAGTGACAAATAGTTGCACTAATTTCCTGAGGCTATGGAACCACTGTTTACCCGCCTTGCCTTGCATTTGGAGGGCTGAAATTAGGCAGCTAGCAAGCTGAATGCTCAAATTATGACGATATTATCTCAATAAGGTTTGCTTGTTTGGTTTTTGTTTGGGGGGATGTTTTGTATTTTGTGTTTGCTTGGGGGTTATTTTGAAGACAGGGCCATATGCACCCCAGCGTGACTGTGAACACACTGTTTATCTAAGGTTGACCTTTAGCTGCTGACCTTCCTGCTTCCACTTAGAGTGCCACCACTAGAGATATGAGCCACCAGGCCTGTCCCATGGGACAGTCAGACCCAAGGGTTCATTTGAAATAAGACGCAAGACTTGATCCTATTGGCTGATCTTATCCCAGGGTGCGCAATGTGTTGTAAGTAGGTGGCCGACAAGCTTTGCCTATGATATATCACCCAGAACCACTAACAGGTCATGTGACGTTGCATGCATTTGCGCATGCACATGCCTTACCTCCTGTGGTGCTGTCCTTCCCTCTGTCTTCTACTGTTCCAAGTCCCTCTCCTGCTTCCTAAAATTGGAAAAACTTTTGATTTGCATATGTGGGAAGCAAAGCTCCCTGCCTCCTGTCCTCTCCTGGCCTGTGTCTATCAAATCGCCCTGCAGCACTCTGGGAACTGGAATGAAGGCCAGCCCAGACAGGGCCAGTGGAAAGGATTGCATGGAGGCCAAAGTAACATAAATGTAGGATCTGTAAAAGGACGCCGTTGTCACGAAGGAAACCAGTGATGTGCATGAGGAGGAGGAGCCATTGGGGCTCTAGCATGGAAGGAGCTGTGCTCCAGCTCCTCCACCCAGGCACACAGGGTGGTGTGTGGGGATGTATACAATGCCATCTCAGGCTACAGCAAGGGGCGCCTTCCACGGCATTATAGAAACATGACTGTTAAGATCCATTCTTTTATACCTTCATTCCACATGAACACAACGTGCACACACGCATACGCATACACACACACACACACAGAATTTAGTTGTTTTGTTGTCATTTGAGACAAGATCTCAATATGTAGACCACGAACCCGTACTAGCCTGGAACTAGTGATCCTTCTTCTTCACGCATTCAAGTGCTAGGAGTACTTGAATCAAAATGTAATTGAATGGATAGCTTCATTCAAATGTTTTAAAACCATTAACCAGCTGCTATAAAAAATTGTGTGTGTTCCAGGGGTGTAGAGGGCAAAAAGCCTGTGCGCACAGAGAAGCCAGGAAAATTAAACACACAGCTGACCTCTACAAAGGAATGAGGTGTGTACCTGTTCCTCCTGGACCGCTAGGAATGATGTCGTTTGACAGTCTGCTGATCCTTTGCTGCCTGATGAGACAGGCTCTGCCTTATCTCTCAGAATTTGCTTTTACCTATCTAAGACCTTTTCCCCTAAATCTTGACCATAAAACCCACTCTTTAAGATTTATTTATCTATTTGTTTTTTAAAGATTTATTATCTATCTTATGGATAGATGAGTGCTCTATCTGCAAGTCCACGTTTACACCAGAAGAGGGCATCAGATCCCATTATAGATGGTTGTGAACCATTGTACATGGTTACTGGGAAGTGAACTCAATACCTCTGGAAGAGCGGCCAGTGCTTTTACCACTGAGGCATCTCTCCCATAAAACTCACTTTTATGAGTGATGTCTCTGTGGTTCACAACAGCCTAAATGACGATGTTATCTTAGGGCCAGACCAACCCCGACACCCACAGGCATTGTGTTTACCTCAGTCAAACTCCTAGACCCTAAATCTTGGGCACTATCTCTGAGTCAACAGTACCTATTCTTTCAAAGAAACCAGATGGACTCTGTAAAGAATCTCAATGTAAACATGTCTTAAATTGTTGTGTACTTTATCCAAATACCTTTTTCAAAACTGTGCTGTGCTCAAACATGGCTAAGATCTGGGTCAGACTCTCGAAGTCCTGGTCCAGCACTAGTTACAGTAAAATTGGACAGACTCAAGGTTCGTTCTCGTCTCTTCATGGATCAGGTTTCCCCTGCCTGCTCTAAACCTTCAGGGATCGCCACACAGGCATAACTGTGTGAGCAGGTTGTGCTGACTTGTCTGGAAGACTTAGTGGGAACGCTGTAGGCACACAGTTGTTTGTATGATGCCAACACAGTCAGATGAGTGGCAGCTCACAGAAAATAGGCCTAATGCAGCAGAACACACGCTGTGGCCTCTCCTCCCCTTAATCCCCACTCCCAGGGCTCTATGCAGATCCCTGACACATCTTCCTCCCTCTGTCATGTTGATCCCCTCAACCTCCCTCCCACTTCTAGCTCATTCCTTTTCTGAATTATCAGCTCCTAGAACCTAGAAACACATTCTGCCTGGAACTCCCAGCAGCTACACCCAGCAGGGTCCCAAAAGCATTTCCTACAGGCAACCTACAGCAAACACACCCTCCTAAGAACCAGAGAGGGCAAAAGAAACCAAAAATCAGAACATCCACACAGTAAAGACTAGAACAGATATCAGCACCTAGATCTACAGTCATCACAGACCCAGATTCCTAAATGCCAGTAATAAAACACAGTAACAGCCAGGACAGTGTCTCCACTAGAACCCAGAAACCCTGTTCCAATAGGCCCCGAGAGAGGCAATACAGCTGAGGCTTAAGACAAGAACTTCAATCCCAGCACTTAGGAGGCAGAGGCAGGCGGATTTCTGTGAGTTCGAGACCAGCCTGGTCTACAGAGCTAGTTCCAGGACAGGCTCCAAAACCACAGAGAAACCCTGTCTCGAAAAAACAAAACAACAACAACAAAAAAAAAAGACAAGAACTTCAAAATAACTTCTATGAGTATGTTGGAGGTCCTTAAAGAGGACTTGGATAAATACATTTATGAAAACACAAACAAACAGCAGAATGAAATGGAAAAAAAAACAGTTCAAGATGTAAAATCAATAAAGAAAACCCAAATTGAGGGAAGACTGGAAGTGAAAAATTTAGGAACTCGATTAAAAACCTCAGAGGCAAGCCTTGTCAACAGAATACAAGAGATGGAAGAGAGAATCTCAGACATTGAAGACAAGATAGAAGAAACTGATATCTCAACCAAAGAAAGTGTCAAATCTAAAAAATCCAGGTACAAAACATGCAGGAAATCTTGGCTACTCAGAAAATATCAGATGGGAATTGAGGAGAGAGAGAGAAAAAAAACCCAGGTCAAAAGCACAAAATCCTAGAAGAAAATCTCCATAACCTAAAAAAGGAATTGCCTATCAAGGTAAAGAAGCATTCAGAACACAAACATACAGAACACAGAAAGAATATCAAAAGCTGCAAGCAGAAAAGATCAGTTAACATAGAAAGGCAGACCTATTAAAATAACACCTGACTTTTGTTGTTATTTGTTTGTTTGTTTTTCTTTTTTTTTTTTTTTTTTTTGGTTTTTCGAGACAGGGTTTCTCTGTGGCTTTGGAGCCTGTCCTGGCACTAGCTCTGTAGACCAGGCTGGACTCGAACTCACAGAGATCCGCCTGCCTCTGCCTCCCAAGTGCTGGGATTAAAGGCGTGCGCCACCACCGCCCGGCTGTTTGTTTTTCTAGATAGGGTTTCTCCGCATAGCCCTGGCTGTCCTAGAACTCATTCTGTAGACCAGGCTGGCCTCGAACTCACAGAGATCTGCCAACCTCTGCCTCCCAAGTATTGGCATTAAAGGCATGCACCACCATCACTTGGCTCAACGCCTGACTTTTAATGGTGACTCTAAAAGCCAGAGGGCCTTCACTGATGTTCTACAAACTCCAAGAGACCACAGGGGCCAGCCCAGACTTCTATACCCAGCAAAACTTTCAACCACACTAAAAGAAAGATATTCATGATAAAACCAAATTCAAGCAGTGTCTATTTACAAATCCATCCCCAAAGAAGGTGCTAGAAGGAAAACTTTAACCTAAAGAGGCTAACCATGCTCCAAAAACACAAGGAATAAATAATCCCAGACCATCAAATCAAAAGGATCAAGAGGAACCCATACCACAACAAAAAAATAACAAGAATCAACTGTTTATTGACAACTCTTAATATCAATGGTTCCAATTCATCATAGGACATAGACTAACATGTTTAATAAAAAAACAGGATCCATCCTTCTGTTGCATCCAAGAAATACACTGTAATATTAAAGATAAACAGCACCCCATTCAAGTTAGTGTCATTACCTGACAAAATAGACTTCAAACCAAACTAATGAGAAGAGATAGTGAAGGACACTACATGCTCATCAAAGGAAAAATCTACCAAGAAGACATTGCGATTCTTAACATCTGTGCACCAAACACAAGGACACCCAAGTTTGTAAAGTAAATGTTACTACAGCTTAAATCACATATTGACCCTCACAGAGTGACAGGACCTGACTTCTTACTACTCCTACCACTAGACAAGCACTCCAGACAAAACTAAACAGAGAAATGCTGAAGCTAACAGATGTTAGGACCTAACAGATACTTACAGAATATTTCACCCGAACACAAAAGAATATACCTTCTTTTCAGTACCTCATGGAACTTTCTCCAAAGTTGACCACATACTTGGTTGGACTCAAAAATCTTAACAGATACATGAAAATTGAAATAACACCCTGCATCCTATCTGACCATCACAGATTAAAACTGGATATCACCATCAACAATAAAAACCACAAAAAGCTTACAAACTCGTGAATATTCAATAACTCACTACTGAGTGGAAAATGGATTGAGACAGCAATGAAGAAAAAAATGAAAGACTTTCTGGAATTGAATGAAGAAGAATATACAACACACCCAAACTTACATAACACAATGCAGAAAGTTCTAAGATGCAAGTTCATAGCAGTAAATGTCTACATAAAAAATTGTGGAGATCTCATACTATTAACAGCATACCTGTAAGCTCTGCAACAAAAAGAAGCAAGCACACCCAAAAGAAGTAGGTGGCAAGAAATAAATGCAGGTCTGAAATCAATAAAATATAAAAACAAAGAGAACAATAAAAAACTCAACAAAACAAAGAATTGATTCTTTGAGAAAAATCAACAAGTTTAACAAACCCTTACCCAAATTAACTAAGAGGTGAAGAGACAAGATCCAAATTAACAAAACTAGAGAAGAAAATGGAATCATAATAACAGACACCAAGGAAATCCAGAGAACCATGAGGATGTATACTTTTAAAATCTATACTCTACCAAATAGAAAAATCTAAAAGAAATGGATAATTTTCTCAATATATTAACCTACCAAAGATGAACAAGATCAGAAAAGCAATTTAAATAGCCCTGTAACTCCTAGTGAGATGGAAATACTAACTAAATATCTCCCAACCAACAACATCCAAGGGTCAGATGATTTTAGCACAGAATTCTACCAGACTTTCAAAGGATAATTAAGGCCAATACTCTTCAAATTATTCCACAAAATAGAAACAGAAGGAGCATTTCTGTAGAGTCAATGCAATCCTGACCAGAATTCTAACACAATTCTTCACAGATCTTGAAAGGAATAATCTCAGCTTCATATAGAAACACAAAGAACTCAGGAGGATTAAAACAATCCTGAATGATAAAACACAAGACAACAACAACAAAGGCCCCCAAAACCATCAGGACAGTATCATCATTCCTAATTGCAAATACTGCTTTAGAACTATAGCAATATAAACAGCACAATTTGGGCACATAAACAGAAACATTGATCAATGGAATAGAATTGAAGAAGTTATCAGAAAGTAGAAAGATCTCCTATGTTCATGGATTTGTAGGATTAATATAGTAAAAATGGCCATTCTATCCTATCTAAAGTCATCTACAGATTTAATAGAATCCCCATCAAAATTCTAACACAATTTATCACAGCTTCAGAAAAGACAATTTTCAGCTTCTTATGGAAACACACACCCACAAAAAAAAAAAAAAAAAAAAAACCCAGGATAGCTAAAACAATCCCAAATAATAAAAGAACTGCAGGAAGCATCACGATTCACATTTTTAAGTTGTACTACAAAGCTATAGTTAAAAACAAAACAAAATACAGCACGGTATTGGTACGAAAAAAGACATGTTGTTCAATGGAATCAAATTGAAGACCCAGATTAAAATTCATACACCCATTGACACCTGATTTTTGATAAAGAAGCCAGAAATACCCACTGGAAAAAGTCAGAATCTTCAACAAATGCTGCTGGTCAAACTGGATGACTGCATGCAGAAGGATGCAAATACCTTAAGATCCAGCTGTACCATGCTTGGGCATCTCCCAAAAGGATGCCTCATCCCACCACAGAGACACTCATTCAACCAAGTTCACTGCTGCTCCATCCATAGTAGCCAGAACCTGGGATACCATATTCCGTATCCTCGGTACATTCAGCCGCCTGCCAGTCCTTAAGAAACCTCACCCACACACTTGCTTTTCTGCCTGATGACACAAATGTGTGTCTCCTTCTCGGGTGGGTTACTAAACTGTAAGATCTTACACGCTACTGATGCCTTCCTCCAACCTGAAGCTTGTCAGTGTCGCCTTGTTTCATCTCAAACTCTGCGCTTCTTCCTTCCTCCCTTCTCTCGTCATTTGCTCTTTTAGGTTGTGCTCTGGAGCTGGGCCTTCCTTTGTGTCCTTCAGTCATTCACGTGATTTACCTTGTGGATCTCATGCTCACCACTGCCTCCCTTCTCTGAATATGACAACAGCATCAGGGCTCGTTCCCTTCCCTCCACAGTTTTTATAATCCACCGTTCTTAAGATTTCTTCGTGACTGCCTTCCTTCCAGATGAAAGGAATCTCCACCCACACCCAGGAGAGTCTCCCACGAAAACGAAACATCCTGAGTTTATTTTCCTCTGCCCCTTTTAAGAAGGGGAAACAGCAGCATCTACAGCAGCCAACACTGCATCCTCATTCTGCTCCACACGGAAGGAGGATTCCAAATAACGCGCCCATCACTCACCCCATTCCTTTTCGACTTTAACATTATTATCTACCTCACTGCGCCCAAACCCTCACCCTGTAGCTTTCCTGAGTTACCTGCATGGATCTTTGTGGTTCTTGAGGCTGCACTGAGCTGAAGACAACAATAGTTATATATCCAGCATGCACCTTCTTCCTAGCCCCCCCACACACACCAGAGGGAGTAATGTCTAAGAAAAACCCTTGGAGAACATGAAGCAGGTTACCCTTCAACCATGGATGCACGTGGCAATGGACCTTCACACATACAACAAAGGTAGTAAAATATAAGCAAGAGCCTTGGAGAATCATGGCCCTAGAGCAAAGTCTCCAGGCTCTCCTCCTTCAACCATTCTCACGAGTGACAGTGGATCTTCCTTCATGAAAGGAGTTCTCCTGTGAGTGTTTAGTGTTAACCTTTAAAACCATGTCACTCTCAGAGCACCTCCCGTGATCCTCCTGGCTTTCACCCCAACCAGTTCTTCTTTCAAACCAGTAATCTCATGACAATCATTGACTGTCTGCTTTGTCACACGATCAGCATCACACACATGCACACACAAACACACAACACATACATACAATGTGTACACAACACACCCATAACATATACACAACACACACATATACATACCACACACACATACATATACATACACACATATGCACAAAAGCACACACACAACACATACCACACACATGCACACAACACACATGTACACACACAACACACACAAAATACACATAAACACCACACATACAACACACATATGCACATACAACATGCACACACAACACACACAACACATACACACATTACTGATTGTGTAGCTGTATGCAATGATGTATTCATCACCTTGTCTCTGATCTAGGATGCATTAGCTAGTGAATGACATTCAGCATGAAGCAAGGCCATCCTCACTTGGATTCATCTCTAAGCTTACCCAAGTCGATAATACCCTGGCCATATAATTAAATTTTAGTAACTCAGATTTGTTTCCTAATATCTTGAGAGAGTAAAATATGATTTTCAAAGAGCATTATGTAAATTCGAAGGGACAGCTGGATCCTCAAAGCTTGTCACTGCCTTCGCTGTTAGCACGGACGTTACCCTCACCAGCTGCTGCGATGCGGCCTTGTCTGCGCTCACGGAGTCCTGGCTTGCAGCATTATTCGGAGCTGGGCTGGTTCCTGCGAGAAGAGGAAGCAGAGAGAGACTGGGGAAGCAGTGACAAGCAAAAGAGGAAGAGACAGCGGCCTGGTGATGTGGCCAGACCAGCAAAAGCAAAGGCTGACTTGTGACAGCAGCTAATGGCTCCTGAGCACACGCATATCTGCCAGTGCACAGCCAGGGATGCAGGAGCGGCCTTTCAAACAGGGCTAGCTGTTTCTTTAAGCTTTTCCCGGGCTAAAGCGGCCTTTTTCTACTGCGGAGCTACGTGGAAGAAGAAGTGGTTGCAACTTGGCTTTCCTACAGCTTGACACATAGTTTTGCAAATATTGTATGCAAGGCTGGTAGTGATTGTGATGTGGACACTCCCAGGTACCAGGCTGTCAGGCTGAGAAAAGGGACACTTTGGGGACACTGCCATGTGTAGTGACTTCTCTTCATTTTTGCACACCCTGCACACAATGCGGCCTGCACTGCCTCAACCCTGTGCTTCCCGCTTCTGGAAGAGTCGAGGGTTATAAACGACTACACGAAATAAAAGCAAAATAGATATCAATTTCTTCTGGAAAATATGATTCCTTCTATGGAAGTTTTCTGTTTTTCCTTAAATTTTAGGGCTAGGACTGACATAATGACACCTAACTAAGTATAAACCATTTATGTCAAATAACAAGATTTAAGGCCTGCTATAACATATCCTAACCTTTCGTCTGCCTATCAAATTGAGACAGTGCCATCACCCTCACACAACAGACAGACTGCATCAAGGTATTTGACAAGAATCACTTTCTGAAGAGGAACACCCCACGTTATCAAACTTTCAGGGCCACTGACCTGACTAGCTTGTAGGCACCACTTAGGGGCTTGCGGGCTTAGAAGTGGCCTCTGAGCCCAGCGACAGCATACCTGGCATGGCAGAGGCTGATCCTGCTTCCTCTTCCTCGCAGAGGGATTTGCAGTCAAGGTCCCCAGGAGTCATGTGCAAAGCGTCTGATCCAGAGTCTGGGGACAGGAAGAGGCTGGCCGCGTGAGAGCCATGCAAACGAAGCATTTGCCTAGGCCCCTCTTATTTGCACACCCCTTAGCAGGCTGCCAAACACCAGGGCTCAGTTAGTAACCAGAACCCCAGCTTTCTCTGTCCTGCCTCTACTCACCACTCGAAGTCACGGTGCTCTCTGAGGATGAAGTGTGATTGGCTGAGGGTTGTGTGAGAGACTCCCTGATGAAAGAAGACAAGAAATACCTTCAACATGGAGGGCAAGTGATTTCGTTAAAAACCCACGGAATGGGCACCCAAGTTCAAAAGCAGGACGAACCTGAGCTGTGGCAAGCTCTCAGAATACAGGCGACCAACACCATTCTCCTGCAGGGAACAAGGAGACGTGTGGTCAGTGGTTTGACAGCTGTAGGCCAGTATCCTCAACAGCTTTAAATCAGCCCACTATTTCCTGGGCTCCGGGGAAGATCTGGGGAGTGGGACCTTTAGGGAATCTTCATCCGCACACTTTCTCAGATCCGTTCTCACAAATAACACCCCACTTTAGAGGAAACCTGATACATCCTTGAGCAAAACGAATGCTAAACCCCAAGGGCAGATGGAGTTTATTTCACACACTCAAGGCCTGTTCTTGTTTGAGGGCTGCACTATGTGGCTGCCACATTTTTATTTATGAGACAGCTACTCAGCATCCAACTTTCGACCTGAAACGGCTCTTGGGTTTCTTGAGAGATAAATTATACACTTTAGACTTAACCCATATTGCAGGGATTTGATAGATTACAAGCAGGTCAACACCCATGATTCCATTCAAAGGCAGTACTGAACTGCCAGGGCAAGTTGTGAAAGTTATAAAAGTCTCATTCGAACCTTGAAATTTATAGTAAGGGTTCTCGATTAGAGAGGATCTGGTTGCAGCACTAGGATTTATACACACGCTTACGCTCTTTCAAAAAGCAAAAGTGGGTATTGGTCTGGCCGGGTGCTTCCTTTTAAGCCCTGGGCTTTTCCTGGGAGCTTGCTCTGCTTGTTATGTGTTTAGGAAGGGAAGCTGAATTCAGAAGTGCTATCATGCTGGCATGTCTGTGGCAGACACAGACAGGGTGAGATGCAAGCGCGCATAACTGCACACAGGTGTGCATAGTATGATCAATTGGATGCAGAATCGTCAAAGGCTACAGCCAGTGGCAGGCACGGAAGGCCTTGGTGAGGGCTTGTTTTTGTTATTTTTATTTCATTGTTGGTTTTAGCAGTAATGACGAACCAAGAGCCTTGGCCATGCCGGGCAGTAGCTCTGTCTATGTCTATTTAGTTTGTTAGAATCTACAGACGTCAGGGGAGACGAGCAGACTCAGCAGGTGAAGGCGCTGATGCTGAGTCTGACAACCTGAGTTCAATGCCTGGAAACCAGAAATGTGGAGGGAAGAAGGAAACTACAAATAGCCTCTGACCTCCACATGTACATTAAAACAACATACATGTATATGTAATCTCATTTCCCCAAAACTGTTCTACAGAGGGTTTTCAGGGGGAAATGCAAGGAATTAAGGCCAGGGAGGAGGAGTCTACCAAGGGTCTGGGAGGCAGTCAGTCTTCTGAACCACACTGAACTAAATACAGTGTCTTCTCCAGCACAGACTAACTCTGAGTATGCACTGACGTGGGGTATAGGGAAAGAGAGTGTCTAACCTGTTTAGACTTACAAAGATTTAAATACAAACATGGGCTGGAGAGGGGCTCGGCAGTTCAGAGAGCCGGTGGCTCTTGCAGAGGACCTGAGTTCAGTCCCCAGTACCCGACCTGTAAGTCCATCTCCAGGGGCTCTGACACCCTTTCCCAGTCACTGCAGACACCTGCACATATATGTGCATACATTCACATGGACACATGATAAATCTTTTAAAAATTAAATATTAATTGTAATGTGTTTCCATGTCATCTGCTCTGATGAGTTGCAGTACTAACGCCGGTCCTGTCTGTTGGCATCTTGGTGCTAAATGCTTGAACGTAGGCAGAACTGTGTTCATGCCCTACTAGACGGCTTCCGAAAGTGGGAGGGAGGAACACACTTCACCTTTTAGTAACAATACTTCTATTTTAAAAGCCTGGTTGTCCTGTTTAAAGCCAAAACACACCTATAGTAAACATGTAAGATTTGCCCCCAGAGGCCACAGACAAGTTTTGTCTGTAGGGTGCCCTACAGTGTTCTGTTCACTGTAACCTTAGACAGTGCAGTTGGAAGGCCCTTGCTTGCACAGTAGAAAACCTCCCATCTCTTGTGCTGAAACATTCTCGGAAGTGTTTTAACAACTGTCAATGTTCACTGACCACACCAATGTCCTGTGCCATCTGGGAGAAACCTCACAAACTATGTGGCCATCCGTCTCCCTATAGTACTGCAGGGTCACTCCCATAGTCCCACAGGGTCATTGTGGAAGCCGGCGGATTTAACTCTCGGGTTGTTAATCTTTATAAATTTCAGCCACCAGGATTATGACACGCAGCAGAACTCAACCCTAGCCTGTCAAAAGCGTAGCTCAGGAACACGTTCATCCATTATATGAGAATAGACAGAGGAAAGGGTTGGCTTTCTGTTCTTCAAAGCTCATTTCAAATTTGAGGTTGCAGTACAGGAGAATTGGAGGGAAGACCTTCCAGACGTCCATGTATGTGGAGTGGGATAGGAGTAACTTAAACCCCGTTTAATCCACTATCTCACACTCATATAAGACTTAACCCACCAACAACCTTGTGGCCTGGACAGACTGAGGGAGAATCTGCTGAACATATTTTAAAAGCATAGAAAACCAAGAAATAGAGTAAATTCAGGTAGGAGTCTGACTTACTTGTGGCAGATTCGCTCACTCCATGAAGCAAACACCCAGGAGGAACATGCTCTCCTCTCGGGCAATCCATTCAAATAGAGACCTGATCCCATTTACATCAAAACCCAGGCCCCAGCCCTTGCTCTTGTGAGCAGGCGTTACCACAGGGTGGGGTTGGCAAAGCATGGATCAAAATGAGAGTCTCCTATGGGCTGGATCAGCAAACACGGGCCGCTCACACGCTCACACATACACACACACACACAGAGAGAGAGAGAGAGAAAGAGAGAGAGAGAGAGAGAGAGAGAGAGAGAGAGAGAGAGAGAGACAGTATGTCAATGTGGATATAGAAAAGTAAGTAGAAAGAACAATAGGAAAAGAAAACAAGATTGGAGGAATTCATTAGCCTAGATAATATTCTAGGGCTGCTTTTTCTCAATAAAATGCTGCTTTAACTCCTCTTTCGGGAGGCAGAGGCAGGTGGATCTCTGTGAGTTCGAGACCAGCCTGGTCTACAGAGCTAGTTCCAGGCTCCAAAACCACAGAGAAACCCTGTCTTGAAAAACCAAAAAAAAAAAAAAAAAAAAAAAGAAATGGAAAGAGATTCCTCCTGCCAATGGAATTTTACTACTGGGCTGAGTGTAGCCAGCTACTGCTAGTCAAATTAACAGGAGAGAAAAGAATGCAGCCAGAGTTTATGCAGACCTAAGACCGGACTCCGCATCCATTTAAATGCTCCGAAGAGAGGAAGAGTGTGTGGCTGAACTGGCACAGAAACAAAATGAAATTTCCTTACTTCTTTCCCCCTTTCTTTCTAACCCAAAGCACACCACACCCTCAGACCCGTGGGGCACACCCAACACTGAAAAATTCACTTAGAAGCAGTTATCAGTCAACATCAGCACGGCCCAATCACGTAGCTGGCAATGTTATTTATTCTCCAAGGTTATTAATGCTGCACCTCCACACAGACTGAGAAAACAGGACAGACAATAGCCAGAAAATCCCCCAAATAGTATCATATTGATCCCACCCTCTGCCTCGGTGACTGCTGTCCCGGTGACAACCTGTCTTGTTCAGAAACAAGTCGTGACATGAACGAGAATCGAAGGGAGGAAAAATAGTTGAGGTCTTTTAAACTCTAAATACAGATTTTCATCTCCGACTCATTTGCTCTTTGAGACGGGAGGAAGCCTCTGAGCTGGATGCCTCTGATCCTTCTGACTCTGGGTCAAAGGCACAGATACTGTTGGCAAGCATTTACTGCGGTGCCAGGTTGGGGCTGGAGAGATGGCTCAGCAGTGCGGAGCACCTGTTGCTTTACACAGCACCTGAGGTCAGTTCCCTACACCTGTGCTGAGAACCACACAGCTTCTAGAAACTCTAGCTCCAAAGGAAGCTCCCTCCTCTGGCCTCTGTTAGTGCCCACATGCATGGTCGGTTTTACACACACACACACACACACACACACACACACACACACACACACACACACAAATCTTGAGGTTGGAGAGAGCTCAGTGATTGAGAACACAGGATGCTCCTGCAAAGGACCTGGATTCAGTTCTCAGTACCCACATGGTGGCTCACAGCTGTCTGTATTCAAGTCCCAGGGGATCCAGTGCTCTCTTTGGGCACTGCATACATGTAATACACATGCATGCAAAGCAGGCAACACATCCAAACACACACGCTACCAAATTTCTTTGTAGGCACGCATCAGAGACCAGTGGAAGATTTGTTTTGTTTTGAGGCAGGGTCTCACTCTGTAGCCCAGGCTAGCCTCAGACTCAGTCCACCCTCCTGTTTTAGTCTCCCAAGTGCTTCATCATGGAATTCCCTAATTCTTGGACATTCAGGGCAGGAACAAGCACCTAGCATGTACCCAGGTTTGCAAGGCACTGAGAGAACAGCTGCCTACTCTTTAGCCCAGCAGAGAAGTCAGTGCCTGAGGAGAGGCAGGCAGGCAGGCTGAGGAGGGGCCATTGCCCAAAGGGAATCGTGATTCTAAGGAAATGGACACAGCCTGTGGAGGGGGCGACAGCAACGGAGTCTGTGCCCCAGACCACTGTCCCCAGCACTGTGGGACTGTCTGTGCATCTCAGAAACTCTGCTCACACTGCATCCTCTGAGAGCACCAAAGCATGAGGTACAGCATTCTACTGCTGACCTAGGAAAGAGACTGGCCGAGGCTGAGGTACAGTCAGGCTGTGGGCAGTGTGGCCAACAAGCAAGGATTTCAAAGACGTGTAGATGTATGGGAGGAAAGCAACCTCCTTTCTCCACAAGCCCCAAACTTTATGTCTGCCTGCAGCCAACAGACCTAAGAGTCTGCCTTCTGGTGACGGCCCTGGCGATGCTGGTCAGAGGATCCACGAGAAGAAAAGCTTCCCTGCTCACTGGCAAGAAGAGGAGCCGGTCATGGAGTGCCACTGTTTCCCCGCTGCGTGGCATCTGTGTGGCTTGTTTCCACGAGTCAGTAGGCAGGAACTTAGCTGCACAGACACATGTGTAGCTACGTATGTAATAGACATAGAGGAGTGTGTTTGTATGTATGTGTGTAGATACCCAAAGGCCTTGCAAAGTAACATTCCCTTCTGCAGGGGACACAAACTCAGGCAGGTGCAACCGTGTGTCCAAGTTCCCACAGCTAATACATGGCCAGTCTTCACCCAGGTCTGCTCAGTCCCTAACCTTATTCATGTGGCTAAAAATTCATCAGCAGGAGCCGGCAGTAGGGTGAGCTTCTCTGTCCTCGTCCTGTGGTCTCAGCAGCTTCGCGTTCCAGGCTCCTCTTGTCTGTTTTCTCATGCACTGAATCTTCCTCCACATCGCTGTGGAGCCCCAGGAAGCACATTTCATCCAAAGGCTTCCGTGTAATCTCGCTTGCTTCTCTCGTGGGTCCCTAAGCAAGTTCTGTTCTCCTTAAGAACGCCCCACACAGGACGCCTGAATACCGCAGGTCACCCCTTGAGACTCTCTCCGTGCCTGACTCCTTGACCCACTCAAAGACCCTCTGACCAACACTGGTGTTCGGTTTCATCTTCCGTTGTGATAAAATTAGATAATGAAAGAGTGGAACTTTCTCTGTGGAAGTGGGGAAATGTGGGAAATAAATCCTGAGACCTTAGGAGCTCAGTTGAGAGACCCAACACGGTCACCTTGCTGAGCCTTCCCTGTCGGTCTTTCAGCCTGCAGCAATGACAGAGTGGTCGCTGGGGGAGGACAAGACCTCACATCTACTCAGGTTGCTGGGCACACACTCGTTAGTGACTAAGGAAGGGTTCTCTCTCTAGGACTAAGGACCCCAAAGCCCCAGGTGAGCTGAGAACTCTCGACAGTGCTAAGTACACTTTCTGCAGAGAGCGAGGACCTGGGGAGCTTCTGGGAAGGGGTCTACACGCCAACAGCCCATTGGCATCTACCATGGAGACTTCACATTCTGGATAAAGGGCAGACTGCTTCTGTGTCCCCGTCTAATCCTCTCCACCAAGCCTATTGCCTGATACAGGACCAAAATAAGGAACCGAGGCCAGCAAGATGGCTCAACAAGTAAAGGTGCCCGCTACCACGCCTGGTGACTGCATCGCATTCCCTGGACCACACAGAGGATGGAGAGAAATGACTCCCAATTAGCTACAAGGTGTGCTCTCTTCCACAAGCACACCATGACGTGAGTACCCCAGGCTACCCTCCCCAGACAGAAAATAAATACAGTGAGTGACGACCACGTGACATGAGTACCCCAGGCTAACAACCCCAGACAGAAAAATAAATAAATACAGTGAGTGACGACCACATGACATGAGTACCCCAGGCTACCCACCCCAGACAGAAAAATAAATAAATACAGTGAGTGATGACCACATGACATGAGTACCCCAGGCTACCCACCCCAGATGGATAAACAGTGAGTGATGACCACGTGACCAGAATATGCTGACAGGAAAGGGAAAACACAGTTACTGGGGCCTTGAGTCTGGTGACATGGTGCTCACTTAGAATCCCAGCACATACAAGGCTGAGGCAGGAGGATGAAAGTCTTTGGAAAGTCTAGGCTAGACAGTGAGTTCTAGGCAGTGTGGGCTATAGGAGTCTTATAAAAATCATCTATTCGGGACTAGCAAGACGGTGCCGTAGGTAAGAAGCTCACTGCCTGGACTATGACCTGAGGTTGATCTCTGGATCTGCACAGCAGAAGAGAGAACGGACTCCCGCAAAAATTGCCCTCCAACCTCCACTCAGGGACTGTGATCCGCTCCCCTCCACGCTTGGAAAAATGTTTAAAAATAAATTTCAATTTTAACCCTAGTTAATGGGGTCGTGGAAAGGGGGTGCAAGAATCCAGAAAGTAAGGCCCTTTGGCCATGGGTTGGTTTTTCTGCAGCATTCCCTAGGTAACCCAGGGAAACCTGACCTTGAATTCCCCCCACCCCCATCATTAGCAAACTCTCCCTCAAGAAGTGGAGATTTGTGAGCACTAAAAATCCGAGTTACCACAGAAAGCCTTGAGAAGCAGCTGGTGTTTGAAACTGGCCTTGGCGAGTGAACAGAATTTTGCCCAATGGAGGAACAATATTGCTGCAGGGGAACGCCCCCGGCAAGTCTGCAAGGTTCACTGCTGCCGCACAGCCTCCTGGTTTGGCTGAGGTACAAGATAACCACAAGGCAATGCCAGGGAAATGAAGGTAGAAACACAGGTGTGACAAGTGACAGAAGAACCTGAGTGTGAGGCAAGAAGTTCATCGTAAGGTTGGTGAGGGACAGAGATCGTGGCTGACAGCCAGGGGTTAGGGAAAGGCCACCGTCATTGCGTACCTGGACGAACACGGATTGTGGGTTCTGCTCATGCTTACTTTGTACTTGTTCTAATCCCTGGACTATGATTCATGAGGACACTACGCTCACCATTAGATGCTCAGAGGCGGGGTGCCAGGTGAACGGAAGGCTTTCGGGGATGTGCTCAGAGAACAGGGTGGGGGCAGGCTGGAGGAGAGGGCAATCTTAGGCTGTAAGCATTTACTGAGAGCAGAAGCCCAAAGTGACAGTGTAGAGAAGCTGCGGTTTAGGTCACTGTACACTGCACAGACTCAGACAGCTTCCTGGGGCTGTGAGAAGGCGGTGTGAGCCTCCGCAGAGGACCCAGACCGTCTTCCAGCACCATGCTGGAGGCGTTTCTACTGTGATTCTGGGGACTCCTGTTTCTAAATGGGTGTCAAGATCACTGATGAAACAACTTGGCTAAGACCCCACAGAACAGATCACCAGATCCTGTCAGATGCGCCAAGCAGGAATCTCTTCAGTACAGCCACGAGTGACGTTAATGCAGGAAGCAGTGAAACCCAGTGTGCTAAGAGGGGATGCTGAAACCCAGGTCCTTTGAAGCTACAGGAAGCTGAACTTAGCCCCGAGTTTGCTACTTACTAGCTGAGTCATCCTCAAGCGATTTAACTCCCCCATCTCCAGGTGGCTCCTCTGCCAGGGCAGAGACCGCCCCCACTCTGGAGGCGGAGAGGGTTAAAGTGGCCTGTGGAAATGCTTGGAGTGGGTGAATGTGGCCGTGGAAATGCTTCCCTGCACTGTGCCTGACGCTCAGCTCAGCTCGTGTTGCCTCTTCCCTCTTCGTTGTGAAATTAGTGCCTGATAAAAGGGAAATTACTAACAACCAAACATCCTGTACGTGGCTGAGGTCAACTTCCTGTATTAAAACTGCAGAAGAAGGCTAAGTGATAGCAAAGGAGGCTCGTGTCTTTTCCCTCTCTTGTCCTTAGCTTCTCAGCAAGGTGGGCACCAATGAAAATAAATCATGCATCAATTGTTCAATATAAAAAGTACACACAATTATATATCAGAAATTACATAAAATTTATAGAAGTGGACGCATGCACATAAGTGGGAGGATGGAAACAACTCTTAAAAGAAAGCAGAGAGAGAAAACTGTTTAAAAGTGGGGCCTCTGATCTCAGGAGGCATATTTACATGGAAAATCGATAAGACACATGCAAAGATGACAGACATCACTATTCGTTAGAGAAATGCAAATCAAACCCTTCGGGTCCTCACTTTGCATTCTCTGAGCTGGTGACAGTCCCGTGGTGTTGGGATAACGTAGAGAAATTAGAATCCTCAGGTTCTGATGGTGGCAGAGTAAACCAGCATAGGCCATGGAATGTGTTCTGTAGATCATCGAGACATTAAACATGAGGGGACCGCATGACCACACGAGAGGCAGTAACTCTACTTGTGGGCCTACACACAGAAGCATTTTAAAACAGTTTATACAGAAGCTTATGCACGGTATAAGGACTGAAGTACTGTTCTCAACAGGCCAGGAGCTGCTCAGAAGCGTGTGAGCCAGCGGGGAAGAAAGGGGCCGTCCGTACAGCAGGGCTGAGGACCTGGGATAGACTAGAAATCTAATGCTTGTTAGAAGCAGTCAGGTCCCAGAGGCCAAATCGTGTTGATTCCCTTTATCAGAGACTTCCATGAGAGGCAGCTCTTTAAAGAAAGAAGGTTGCTGATTGTCTAGGGATTGAACGCTGGGACAGAGGACTACATTTTTCCAGGGGTGGGAAGAGTTCCAGTATTCTGGCACTTCTCAATTCTGTGACACCATCCACAGAACTAACTAACTGTTTGGGGTGAGAGATTTCCTCCAGTGAAGAACGATGGATGGGCAGATCCCGACTCTGAGGAAGGCACACCAAGTACATCCATTGACCTGGGAACAATGGCCTTTCTGAAGGCGGTCCAGGTCACTGTCATCTTCAGCAGAGTACCATCTGTGCCTGCCTTTGGCAAGGTGGACTCTTTGATAAGGAGCCAATGCCTCAAGGATCATCTAGCCTTGATGTCAGTTCCTGGAAAGCCACTGCCGGCTGAGATTTATTGCTGCATTAGCAAATTTAAATAACAAAAACAAGATATAGCACCAAGTTCAGCGCACTCCACCCAACTCCCCCTTTACTCATTCACCCTGGAACTTGTCTTTATTTTTATTTTAGATTTGTTTACGTGTATGGGTGTTTTACCTGTGTGTGTGTGTGTGTGTGTGTGTGTGTGTGTGTGTGTGTGTGCAACACATAGTGCAGTACCCATAAAGGCCAGAAGAGGGTGTCATATTTCCTGGAACTAGAGTTAGGGATGGTTGTAAGTCATCATAGGAGTGCTGGGAATTGAACCCAGGTCCTCCATGAGAGCATTCAGGACTCTTAACCAATGAACCACCTCTCCAGTCATATTTATGCTACATGAGTAACAGAAAGCCCCCAAATGACTGAATTTTAACTTCCTGGCTTTGGAGCTGGATATTCCTTACATATGTGAGTTCCAAAGAAGACCAGAGCCCAGCAGTGCTGGAAGCATCTCCATCCATACTCACTTCTACACTGAGGTCCTCATTCATCCTGGTGCAGGCTAGAAGCTCTGGACCCAAGGTGGAGCCTCCTGCAGGGACAGGGCACCTGCGGTGGAGAAGAGAGTGGCTTCCTGCAAGTGAAAAACTGCAGGTTAGCAGGGGCCAAACTGCACCATAGTTCCCAGCAGCCCCTTCTGGTCCAGTCAACTTCTAGTCAAGCAAGAAGCCTCTATCTCCTTCAGAGAGAAGTTACTAAGGACAGAAAAGCCAACCAAAAATGAAAATGTGACATTTGCAATTCAAAGTCTTCTTTCCTCTCCACTCCAGAACAGAGAGGATTCTCACTGGGGAGTTAACCCTGCCAGACCAACAGAAGCTCAGGTGTGCGAGATCAGTCCTTTGACTCTGGAGACTGGGGTGCAGGACAACAGACACAAGCAATGTCCATGGCTCACCTCAGCTAACTTAGCAGTGAATTTGTAGTATGCCCTGCAAAGCCGTCTCATGAAATTCAAAGGCAACGTCTGGATTCCAGACGCCCTGCTCAGAGAGCTAGGGGACACTCCATCCGAAACATAGCACAGAAATAATAATTTCAGATAAAACACAGGAGAATGGGGGACAGCTGTGATCTGACGTACTGGGGTCCTCTTGTCACGTGTGAAGCTCCATCTGCCTCCTGCTCCGGGGGTCTTTTACACAGAGCATGGATTGGTTTCTTGGCACATGAGACGGATGTCAATTCCAGCCTTGGGATGGCTGTAAGGCCGTCAGGATACAAGGCATCTACTGAGAAGGAAGGAATGAGGGTGGAGGTGAGCTTCCCATTCAAAGTGCCTTAAAGACTAAGCTCTTTCTCACCCAAGAGGTTGGTTGCACCATGTCTGAAAAAGTGAAAACCAACCCTATTTTCTAACACTTTATCCTAGAACCCCTAGAGGCCTAGTTACATGAAGGTAGAAGCAGACAGTGTTTATTAAAAACAGACAACAACAAAACAAACTGAGGGGTGGGTGAAGGAGCACAGAAAGCCTTTGCCCACTGAGCCACTAAGAAGACAGCATCCATCCAGCGGCCTGTTTTCATATGTGAAGCTTTATTAGAACACCGACATGGCCATTCATTCGTGGACCGTCGGTGGCTTCTTGAATGTTTCATCAGTGCTGCTGAATAGTTGCCATGGAGACCACGTGGCTTGAAAGGGATAAAATATTTACTATCTGGCCTCTCAGAGAAGCTCTGCAGGCTCCTTAGGGGAAAGCTATGGGACCCTGTGATCAGAACCCACCAAAAGCGTTATAGGAGCTGGGCGTTGGTGGCGCACGCCTTTAATCCCAGCACTCGGGAGGCAGAGGCAGGCGGATCTCTGTGAGTTTGAGACCAGCCTGGT
>NW_004949097.1:11620520-11639199 GCF_000317375.1 Microtus ochrogaster | reverse complement strand
ATAAGGAAGCCGGGCGATGGTGGCGCACGCCTTTAATCCCAGCACTCGGGAGGCAGAGGCAGGTGAATCTCTGTGAGTTCGAGACCATCCTGGTCTACAGAGATAGTTCCAGGACAGGCTCCAAAGTCACAGAGAGACCCTGTCTCGAAAAAGCAAAAAAAAAAAAAAAAAAAAAAAATCAACCAACCCTGTCTCGAAAAAAAAAAAAAAAAAAAAAAAAAAGCGTTATAGGAAGCAGACTGCAAAGACAAGCCACTCCTTTTGGGGAACGCGGTTGTTGTGTTTCGGGGTATAGGACGATGCCACGTTTAATCTTTAAAAATGGCAAGTTTTCTATCAGTCACAATCTTTTGGTTCAAATCCGGGCTTTGCTCCTGCACGTTGTGTGATTGTAGGTAAATAGCTTCTCCACTCAGAGCCCTAAATCTCTTCTATGTAAAGGGACACGGGATCTCAGGCAAAGCATGTTTGACGCTCCTGTTTATTCCTCTTGGCAAAGAGAGCTCTCTATGGGATACGTGGCACTGAAGGGTGTGAGCTGCTCTCAGAGCCCCCAGGTTCGGCTCCCAATGGCTCCCAACCTTCTGCAAGCTGAGTTCTGGAGCATCTGATGCCTTCTGGGCTCCGTGGCCACCAGCACACAGATGCTGCATTTATATGCTTTCAGGCAAAACAATCCCACACATAAAATCAAATAAAAACTTTTCAATGAAACTAAAAGGTGCCAGGAGCCAGGGAAGCTCGGTGGTGGAGCATCACCCGGCATATTCTGTCTCCGGTCCCACAGAAGTCAACACAATAAAGTGGGAGCTACCCTAGCGTGGCCCTATGGGACAGTGGAGGGAACTAATGCCGCTGTCAGGCACCGAAGAGTGCAGGACGCGTGATTCTACCCTGCGGCTGGTGTGGCTGAAGGTTTCAGGGAGTGAAACAAACTGGTTTAGGTCACCAGTCTAGCCCGACACCTGTCAGGAGCAGCCGATCCTGGTCTGTTTTAAATGATTCGCAAACCACTTTATGTTCCTTCTTAAGCTTGTCTTTGTAACCTCTGCCACCCTCTGTCCTTTCGGGAACACACCAGGCTCTGTCCGCCATCACACCCAGGCAGTGTTGGCGCTGTCTGACTCTGAGCCCTGCTCAGGATACAGTTCTTTTTACCTTTGGCCTGACCAGAACAGCCCTGGGCCCCACCCTCTTTCCCTTTGTTTCCTCCTTGCTCCTCTAAACCCACCTCAGCTCTGACTCCACAAAGACGAAGCTTGCATGGTCTTCTCTCTGGAGCCCTGGTTTTGCTGTCCACACACCACCCGTCAGATTCTTTCACCACGTTCCCAAAGCCCTCTCCTTCCCCCGCCCACCTACTATCCCATCTTCTACGGAATGTTTTCTGAACTCAGGTATTGTTGCTTTAGGACTTGTTCTTGATTAGAGGTAATGGTACCTGGTTATAGGGTGAATGTTCAGGTACCTGGTTATAGGGTGGATGTTCAGGTACCTGGTTATAGGGTGGATGTTCAGGTACCTGGTTATAGGGTGGATGTTCAGGTACCTGGTTATAGGGTGGATGTTCAGGTATACATTAGTTGAATCCATAGACAAAGGTCCAATATATTTCTCTGGTCAGATATCATTATCACTACTTATTATCTCTCTTGAGAAGCCCCTCCCCACCTACATGGGCAGCCATGGGGGCGTGCCCTTTCACCTAGCAGAGGTCTACACGGACACAGGTCTTTCCAGGTCAAGGGTCCCTGCCCAGTGCTTCCCTTTTGCCTCCGCTGTGGTTTGTGGCAGGATTGCTTCTAAACAAAAAACCAGCATTATTCACTGTCTAAAAGGAGAGTTCCACCCCCACAGTTTTCAAGATAATTAAAAAAAAAACTCCCTGGGGCAGGGACAGATGGAGCAAACATGAAGTGAGATGGGCAGATGGGTGGACCTCAGAGGAGTTTGGAGGGGAGGAATATGGCCAAAATGTATCATTTGAATTCTCAATTAATAAAAAAAATATTTTAAAAAAGTTACCAGACAGGTGCTGGGGATGGTTATGCAGAGCCCTGGCTATTCTTGTAGAGGACCCAGTTTCTAGTTCCTAGCACCAACATGTGGCCCACAACCATCTAGAACTCCAGTGCCCACGGGTCCAGCACCCTCTTCTGGCGTACAGACATACATGCAGGAAACATCCCACACACATAAAATAAAAAGAGATAAAATTTCAAAGATAAAAGGTAGGCAGGATGTGACTGGTCCCAAATGAGGATGTTACAGAGCAAAGCTCTCAGACTTCTATCCAGGGCCACAGAACAGGAGCAAATCCAGCTGTGTTTTCAAGCCTGACCTGGAAGTGCAGGCTCAGAGTCGCAACACCTGGGAGGCAGAGGCAGGAGCACCTCAAGTTCAAGATCTGCCTGGGCCACAAAGTGGGTGCAGGGCTAGCCTGGGCAACTTAGTGCGACCTTGTCTCAAAATAGAAAGTAACAGGACTGGTGTATTTGGTTTAGTTCAGCCTTTGCCTGTGTGTGAGGCCCCAGGGGTTCAATCCCAAGCATTTACAGGCAGAGCTGGAGAGAACACCCGGCAGTGGAGGTGAATGGCACGCTCAAATGCCACCCAGTCCCCACAGCTCCCGCTGAGACAGAAACTAGGCTTTGAGGAAGTGGGTGGGAGTGAGGGGCAAGCCCAGCTACACAATGCCTCGTGGTTCTGTAATCAAGAGGCCGAATTGCTGCCTCTTAGACCACATGGTATAACTAAGAAGGAAAAAGAGGAAGGGATCCATTGCCTGTCTGGTAATCTTTTGTAGATAAGTCACATACATAGATTTCCTAGCTCGTTCATACACACTGAATGGTTTTTAAATTATTATTATTTCTGTATATGGGTATTTTGCCTGAAGTATCTGAGGAGGCCAGAAGAGGGTGTTGGATTCCTTAGGAATGGAGTTATAGGTGGTTGTGAACTGCCAGGTGGGTACTGAGACTCAAACGCAGGCCCTCTGGAAAAACAGCCCATGCTCTTAACCCCGGAGCCATCTCTCCAGCCCCCGTCTTTCTTCTTCCTTTTCTGCATAGGGTGTTTTTGTATCCCCAGCTGACTAGAATGCACTATACAAACCAGGCTGTCCTCGGATTCACAGAGATTAGCCTGCTTCTACTTCCTGGATGCTGGGATTACAGAGGTGCAAACACCACCTGGTTTGAGCTACATTTTAATTTTGATATAATGCTGAATTACAGTTGTTACCTAAGTCATTAAAAAAAACAACTCACGCTTACCGGTTTCCCTGGCAGAAGCTGATGTCTTTCTGTGCAGGACAGGGGACCATAGTGAGGAGACTCCTTGTCTAAAAACTCCTGTTGAGAGACGATGGTGGAGAATATTGAAAGACAGAATATAATACAATCAGAAGCAGAAGACACAGCAGGCCTTAGAGCATGCCCACAGCCTAAAGTGGCTGACAGTGGCCCATTTCCATCACTAGTCTTTAAGGGAACACATAACTGTTGAAGGAGGCTTGCTTGTTTGTATCCCAGCTACCCAGACTCCAGATATAATCACACAGAAACTATATCATTTGCAATACTTTCTGGCCAATAGCTTAAGCATATTTCTGGATAACTCTTACATCTTAATTTAACCCATCTCCATTATTTTATATTTTACCATGAAGCCCGTGGTCTACAGCAAGGTTCTGGTATCTGTCTCTGGCCGGGCTGCACGGCTTCTCTCTGACTCCTCCTTCCTTCTCCCAGCATTCAGTTTAGTTTTCCCCGCCTACCTCTGTTCTGCCCTGCTCTGCTATGGGCTCAAAGCAGTTTCTTTATTAACCAATGGTATTCGCAGCATACAGAGGGGAACCCTACATCATATAAACCTCTCATTGCATTCTCCTCATTATTTAATCTAGAAGTAAAATCCACACTTGAACAGAAACGGAATGTCTTGACACTGAAACCCTTATGTTGAAAACAAAGACATCTGTAGAGACACACAGAGGCCACAATGGCATCTGTTAGTTGTTAGGGAGCTGCTGAGATGGACGCAGGGCAAAGGCACTTGTTGTCAAGACTGGTGACTTGGAGCCCTGGAACCCACAAGGAGGGAAATGACTCCCACAGGTTGTCCCCTCCATGTGCATGCATCTATATCTATCTATCTATCTATCTATCTATCTATCTATCTATCTATCTATCTATCTATCTATCTATACACACACACACATATAAATGTCAGTTTCTAAAAAGTTGAAACATATATAGTCAGCAAACTGTGGCCTTCGTTCAAGAGTTTGGCCCCTGCCAACCATCACTAATGCTAAAAGTGCCATTGTTCTTGGGAGGGTTAAACCAGCCTTGGATTCCTGGTCCTCCAGAGCTGGGACCAGAGGTGTGTGCACCACACCTGCCCACACTTCTCTGGGTATGGGGAACCTTCAAGCCTGACTTCCTTTGGGGGCACTTTATGTGCTTGCCTTAATTTACGGGACTTTATTTGCCCGAAGGTGTCTATATCTTGTTTATATTTATATCGTGTGCTCTGAAAGAGCTATACACAAACATCACCCTTTCTCTCTTCTGCCCTTCTTGCTCTTCCCTTAGACTCTTCATTTATGAACTAAAGAGGAGATTCCCCAAGCTCCTGATGGAAAGAAACATTCTACGTTAGGGTTGTCTGAAGGGAGAGCTGAGCGAGGGATTAGCAGCTAAGGCCGCTTGCTGCGCAAGCAGAAGGACTGGAGTTGGGATCCCAGGGCCCATGTGAAAAGCTGGACATTCCATAAACCCCTTTAATGCCAGCTCTGAGGGATCCAAGTGTTCAGACACACAGGAATGAGTGAGTGAACCTTGAACTCACTGGTGAAGTATGCCCAGTGATCTTCCAGAGGACCCGGGTTCAATCTCCAGCACTTACACAGCAACTCACAACTGTAACTCCAGCTCTAAGGAACCCAGTGTCCTCTCCTAAAGTCCTTAGGTACAATGCACATGCGTGGTGCACATACACACCTGTAAGCAAAACACTCATACACACAGGATCATTTTTTTTTTTTTTGGTTTTTCGAGACAAGGTTTCTCTGTGATTTTGGAGCCTGTCCTGGAACTAGCTCTGTAGACCAGGCTGGTCTCGAACTCACAGAGATCCGCCTGCCTCTGCCTCCCGAGTGCTGGGATTAAAGGCGTGCGCCACCATCGCCCAGCGACAGAATCATTTTTTTAATTTAAAAATTAACAAACATTTTAAGAAACGAACAGTTTGGGGGTTTAACAAACATGAGAAAAAGAGGAACATAGCCCTACAATCTATTCAAGGCTGGAGAGGCGGCTCCACCAGCAAAGTACTGGCCTCTCTGGCATGAGAACCTGAGCTCAGCATCCATGTGAAAATGTGGGTGGTGGGTGTGGTGGCACACATGCAGTCCTAGTGCACGTGGGCATGGTTGACTTGCCGGTGTGCTTGTCTGGCCAAACAGGGAGCTCCTGTTTCAGCATGAGACTTGTCTCAGACAACAAGGTGGAAAAGAAATTGAGGAAGACATCTCTCTCACACACACATACAAATGCATGCACACAAACATACACACATACACATATGCACACTTGTGCACACATACACAAGCGTGCATACACATATCTGAATACACACTTGTATGCATCTACACACACACACACACAAATAAATAAATAAATAAATAAATAAATAAATAAATAAATAAATAAATCATGTTGGAAAGTACTCAGAATTTCAGCTTGTGATCATTGATTGGAGGATGCTGGTCCTATCAGAGAGAAGGGTACTAACATGAAAAGCCGGCTCTCCGTGAACAGACTCAGTTGGGCAAAGCCACCAATGAGATGCTGCCTCTGTCCAGAAACTGTCAGGAGCTACTTGCTAACATGAGCGCTCTCCTTGTGTTCTGCTAAGTTAGCCTCAGAAGCTCTCCGAATTATCCATCTTCGCCACCACAAATAAGCACCTATCAGTGGGGATTTTGGTTTTTGTCTTGGCTTGAGATGGCAAGCTGCAGAGCAGTCCTTCAGCGAGCTGCTCTCAGTGTAACGCAACACTGTAGTGAAGAGTTTGCAGCCAGCTCAGTCCGACCATATTTACACCTCCTTTCCGCTAGTTCCTGTCCCCGCTTGGAAACCCTTTCATGGCTATACTTTGGGATCCTCGAAGGCAGATAGAGGGAATGCAGACTTCTGAGAATGGATTCTAAGTTAAATACTCAGGTCAGACAGGAGAGACGGCTAGAACAACTAACCTCTGTCACTTGAGGGCATTTAAATCTAATCTTATAGGTGCAAGCACACGGCCTTCAGAAGTGAGCATTAAATTATCCAGTCTCAAACAGAAAAACAGCTGGCAAGATTGCTCAGAAGATAAGAGCACTTACCTTGGAGCCTAGCGGTCTGCATGCAATCCCCAGAACCTCATAAAGGGGAAGGCAGAGAACCAACTCCAGATAGCTGCCTTCTGACCTCCACACAAGTACTCCAGCCCTTATGTGTACACAAATATGTATGTTTACACACACACAAATAATTTTTAAACATTTAAAAAGAAAATAGAAAACAAAGCAAGCACTTCACCAATGGAACCGTCTCTAGCCCAGAACTCTTATTTTTGTTTGCGGTGGGTGCAGGGTCTTGCCTGGCCTGAACACTGTAGGGCTCAGCATGGCCTCACAATGAAGACACTCTGAGAGCTTCAGCCCCCCAGTGCTAGGTTGACGGGTGTGAGCCTCTGTGTCCTGGAGACCTCTTAGCTTTGTGAAACCATGTTCACTGTCAGGAGACACAGACACCTCCTCCCAGTTTACAAACAGTGGCCAGCCAATGCTTCCAGAAGTTCCCATAGGATTTCTCAAGGCTGCATAGCTCCAGCATACAAACCCAGCATTCCCTCCGCACTACCAGCCCAGTACGTGCTGCGCACCGGATGTGAGCAGAGTGGCATCATTTATACAGCCTATCTACAGCGAAGCATTCAAGCTGCAAACTTACTTCCACAGATGGCTCTCACAATGAGTAGCAGTGATTTCCATATTTTCCATATGACAAAACAAAGCCAAACGATGGCTCCCCTGTTTGCATTCAACTTTGCATCCTTCTACAGAGGGGGAGCTGCAAAGTCCGGGACATTTAAGCTTCGAGAAGAACCAAGGCAAACAAGGCCACTGCTCCTGCTGCTGCCAGCTGTGGTGCAAGATGTGGCCAGGTGTCTCAGGTTCCCTGCAGGGAGGGAAGCTAAGTAGCTTTCTAAAGGCAGGACAGTGACATTTGGGCTGAGGCTGTATTTGTAATTGGGGACTGAAAGTCAAAAGCCTACCTCATTCTCCGAACTGCAATGTTCAGTATCAATGCTGCCACACACCTGCAATGAACATCTTCACAACACAGTACTGGAAAAAAAACAACCCAACTTCATGTTCTGGGTATTAAAAAATAAAGAGTTGGGGGGCTGGTGAGACATCTCAGGGAGCATAGGTATTTCTGTGCAAGTTTGGTGCTGAGAGAACTGACTCCCCAAAATTGTCTCCTGACCTCCACAGGCATGCTGTGTTCATGCGTGTGAGCACACATGTAAACTAAAACCATATGAATCAGGGTTGGGCTGGGCATGTGTCTCTGTGGAGGCTCCAGGCTTGGGGTCAGCAGGCTGACACAGAGGGAGTGTTTGCCCCACGGCCTTCATACCAACACCTGTGAAACCAACAAGGGTTCAATTCCCAGTACCACAAATAAGTAATCAATTAAAATTTTAAATCAAAATCAATGAGCATGGAAGCTTCAAGTGGTATTTTGTTTATGACAAGAAGCTAGAGCTAATGGGTCACACAGTGATTTAATTAATATAGTTTCTGTGTGGTTAATTCGGGTCTGGGCAGCCGGGAACCAACACATGGGAGTCATATGCCTAACACTAAGAAGGTGGAGACAGGAAGGGATATAGCTGGGCAGAGAGAGGAATATAAGGCAGGAGGAGACAGGAGCTCCGTGCAGCCTGGAGATGCAGTCTGAGGACAGGATCGCCCCTTTGGTCTGAGCACTGGTAGAGGTAAAAGGTCTCTCTAGTGACTGACTCTGCTGCTTCTCTGGTCTCTCAGCTTTTACCCCCTAATATCTGATTCTGGGTTTTTATTAAGAACAATTAGAATTCGTGCTGCAGAAGTTATTCATCTAATGACTTGTGTATCTATTAATAAATAAATAAACTCTTCAAAAAAGGAAAGAATGACCAGTCAGAACACGAGAAAAGCACTCAACATTATAGTAATCTACAAAGACAAATTAAGACCAGTGACATCAGTAGTGCCCAAACTACAAAGACTGGAGTTAGCGGGCTCAGACGCCCATTCAGCACTGGAGGCGTCTGAAATGCTCAACAGAGTGGAATGCATTTATCATGTTTATTGTACATGTATGAGTGTTTTGCTTCCCTGTATGTATGTGCACCATATGAGTGCAGTACTTTACTAGTCCAGAAGAGGGTGTCACTGGAGCTGGAGTTACAGATGGTTGTGAACTACCACGTGGGTGTGGAAACCAAACTTTGGTTCTCTGAAAGAGCAATAAGTGCTCTTAACATCTATGCCACCTCTCCAGCCTCTTGGTAGACCTTTTAAAAGTTAGAGCTCAGACTAAGTTATGACAGTAATTCTACTCTTAAGTATTTATGGTGAGCATGTCTCCACAAGCCCTGTGCACAATCCTTCACAGTGACTTTATCCACAACTAAAAATGGTAAATATCGATTTCTAATAAGAGACAGAATCAATGTGTGGCATATTCATAGAGACAAAGGCAGCCCAGCAACTCAAATAATGTTATCCGTAAACACAACACAGACAAATCTCAAACCTGGGGAGAGATTGATGACAGACACAGGAGGAGGACACCTCCGACTTCCCTTGGTTTCAGCCCAGCACAGCTGTCTTGGTGGCTCCACGGCTGCTGACTGACTGTGGTGTGGCCAGAGGTAGGCACTCACCAAGAGGCAGCTAGAGGAACTTTCTGGCAGAAATTCAATGTTTTCATATGCATTTTCTAATTGGCTGATCCGTACATTTAAGGCCTGAATGACTTTTATGATTTTGCATGAAGGAGAATTAAAAAATTCACGTGAATGAGAGCTGGGCTTGATGGCACACACCTTTGATCCCAGCACTCAGGAGTAGAGGCCGGCAGTCTGTGAGTTCAAGGCTATAGGGGTCTACTTGAGTTCTATGATTGCCAGAGCAAAGGCGAGGCGAGGAGGAGGAGGAGGGGGAGGAGGAGGAAGAGGAAGAAGAGGAGGAGGAGGAGGAAGAGGAGGAGGAAGACCAAATCACATAAGTGAAAATAACTCCCATATATAGAGTACAGTGTGTTTGCTCTAAGACCTGAGTTTGGTTCTATGCACCTCTATCAGCTGTACACAACCACCTGCAATTGTAGTGGTTCAAAGGGATCCGGTGCTGCCTTCTGGACTCTGAGAGTGACTGAATTCTCACACACACACACACACACACACACACACACACACACACACACACACACAACAACACAATGAATGAGAAAGAGGGAAGTGGCAGTTGGCACTTGGGAGCTGTTAGGACAGTGGTTCTCAACTTTCCCAACACTGCAAACCTTTAAACACAGTTCCTCACTGTGTGGGGGTCCCAACCATGGAATTATCTACGTTACTATTTCATAACTGTAATCTTGCTACTGTTATGAATTGTAATGTAAATTTCTTGTATTTCAGGTGGTCTTAGGCAAATCCTGTGAAAGGGGGTCAAGACCCACAGGTTGAAAACCGCTGGTTTAGAGATGGGGAAGGGAAGGAGAAAATGACGTAATTATGATTTCAGAAATAAAAGAAAAATATAATAATAACAATAATGACAACAATAATAATGTTTCGATAACTGCAAGTGCTTTCTCCTCTTGCAGAAGGTCTGAATTGGGTTCCCAGCACACATGTTAGGAGTCTCTTAACTACCTGTAACTTCAGCTCCAGGAGGACCCTCCTCCATGCCTTCAAGGGCATCTGCACTCATGTGTACATACACACGCATACAAATAATAAATAATAAAATGACAATGAATCTAATAAATAATAGAAAGAAAACAATGCAAGGTTTATGTGATCCACATGTTAGGAAGAAAGCACTTGAAAATGTGTGCACCACTGTCATGAGGTCACTCAGAGAACTCTGCAGTTGTTGGTAGCCCAGGAGAGCACATGGGCCACCAGGCATTCCCTTCAGAAGGCCCAAGGGTGCCAGGAAAACACAAAAGCAACCGCAGAAATGCTGGAGCCACCGAAAGACAACAGTACTGGTCCTTTGTGGAGGAAGGGCGGCAGGAGGGGGGTGGGACAGGGGAGCTGGAGCACTGGGCTGTGAAGGCAAACACAGATTCTGTCCCCACTCCGGAGCTCTGTGAGGCTGGGAGGACTGCCCAGGTGCAGGGACGTTGAGGGGGTTGAAAAGGCTCCTGCCACCTGCTTCGCAGATACAGGATCTGGGCCTTTTCTGCTGAAGGTCACAGTCCAACCCTTCCAGCCCGGATCCTGTTTAAAGATGAACTGGGACGAGAGGAGCTTCCCATCTGAGAGCAGGCCATCCCTCACACACCAGTTTCAGAGGAGGGACGGGCTATTCCGGAAGCCCGCTCCAGCAGAATGCACACACCAAGCCTGGCTGCTGAGGCACATGTGCTCTACTCCTTACAGTTCTCGGGTAGCATTCCCAGGGCGGGATGGGAGGATGAGGGGGAGGACAGGATGGGGACACAACACTGGCTCCTAGCAATCAGGTGACTTGTCCAGCTTTGTCAGCTGTTCTTGCAAATGCCAGCCCCGGGCCCTTAAGCCACATCCCACACCATCTGCATTAGCTCATCTATATCTGTACTATTCTTCACATTTATTTATTGTGTGTGTGTGTTTGCACGCGCAAGCACACACATGCATGGGCATATGGAGATCAGAGGGCATCCTGTGGGGATTGGGTTTTTTTCTCCTACTGTCTTAGTTCTGGGATTCGGACTCAGGTTGTAGGCTTGGTGGCAAGAGATTTTATATCCTGAGCTATCCCACCTCTGTATCTGCATTTGGGGAAGCTTGGCCCTCTACCCCATCAGAACTGCTGAGCAAGCCTTCTTTGGCTTTGTTTCCTGTCTCACCATCATCCCAACCGTTTGTCTCTTTTGTTTGTTTAGTTTTGAGACAGGGTTCTGCTATGTAGCCCAGGCTAGTCTTGATTCCACCCCATGCACTGGGAATACAGGCATGGACCCCACACTTAATTCCCAGGGCCTTTTATCTGGATGTATGTCTTAGTCGCCCGGACTCCTCTTCCTTCAGCTGCTATTCCTTTAGTCTCAGGACATGTGACTGTCTTCCAACATCTGTCCTCAGGTACACCCCTCTCCAGTGCCACCCCTCTCCACATGAAAAAACATCAAGAACAGTTTCCCACGAGTGCCACAGACCGGCTCAGGGGAACCACCCAGACTGTGGGAGAAGCAGGATCCTGGTAACAGGAAGGCACAAGTTTGGCGAATGACAGACAGACACAACACACAAGATAGTGGTTGGAACCTGCTGCGATTTTACTGAATTCATGTTTTCGTTATATAGTATTCAAACAAAGAACAAATCAGAAGGTCATGTGTCATTGGTTGGCACAATATGAAAGCTTCTTTTAGTCACATCAGCTATATTTAAGAAAAGTACATTATCAGGAACAGGTGTTAGACATAAAGCATCCTTAGAAGAGGAAATCTTGTCCTTGAGAACGTAAACCTCAGACAAGTGGTTTCATCTTATGAATAGAAAGTTTCTGTCTCATTATCGCTATCATGGCCCTTCCTCTTCCTAACCCTTTATTTCATCTAGTGACCAAATATACCTAATCAGCTCTCTGCACCTGTTGAAATATATGTTTTAGTACCTTCTTATGCAGCAGACATCATAGGGATTGGGATCTAGCAAGCCTATCCATAAAGTTCAGAGTATAACATAACAGTCTTTGTCCATCAACATTAACCCATCTATTCCCTTGCTTATCATACACCCTGTGTATGACAAAGGTTCTGCTGTAGTCTTATACATTCCCATACTGTGCTTCCCTATCCCAGAGCTGTTTCTGAAGAGAATGATCCTTGTCTTGTATATTTAAACACTATCATTATTATGAAAGAGATTGTGCAAAGCTCATATCCCACATAGCCAGCTACTCGAGAAACCCATCTATGCCTCAGCGGTGGCCAATACCGGGCCATCTGCCATTGACCTCCAGGAAGCCTAGTCCCATAGGACACTTAGCTCCCGTCCGGCATAATGACATATGTCATGTCACACAGACGACACTGGAGTTGGTGGGGCACACGAGACAGTGAGGGAAGCCTTCCCAGTCTGTGACATCCACACACAGACACTGTTCATGAATGAGACTGCCCTTTTCAGGCTCTCCCCGCAACACAGGACTTTTCGGTTCCTACAGGCAATCCTCTTGTGGTCTGTCAAGAGGCAGCGTGTGAGCCCAGATTAGCTCCAGTCTGTGCTTCCTATAGATAAGAAGCCCTGTACGAGCTGAATGTGTGCCCTCCATCTAAGAATGTCTTTACATGTCCTTTTCAAGTAACTACCTGTTGATAATCCAGTATAGCCACTGCGACATGAACCTGCAATCCTCGGGTCTACACCAAGGAGCATGACACAGGAATTCAAGGTCATGTTTGGCTGTACAGCCATTTCCAGGCCTGGACTACATTAAACCCTGTCTCCAAAAAGTACAGGAGGGGCTGAAAAGATGGCTCAACACTTAAGAGCACTAGCTGCTCTTCCAGAGGACCAGGGTTTGATTCCCAGCACCCACATGACACACAACCATAAGTAAACATATGTAACTCCAGTCCCAGGGGGTCCAGTACCCTCTTCTGGTGACAAACACACAAATGGGGCTCAGACACGCATGCGGGAAAATTCTAATACACACAAAATAAATAAGAAACGAACAACAACAAAGAAACAGATAACCAATATTGCCTATCAATACAAGATACTTATATATAATCAAAGAAGAAAGAAAACATGCAGATGGCCACAAAGATAAATATAATTTAAAAAGAAAATATATATGCCACCACCAGAGCTAGCTAACAGCTCCAAGGTTCCTCCCTCGGAGTCCAGCGCGCCCTTAATCACTTCATGTGCCAGGCAGCCTGATGCCGCAGCAAATGTTATCAAGGACTTCCTAATTTTACTTCGTGCACATTCGTCATCACTGGTCTGAACGTTTGGAAAAACCAACCCCAGCTTCCCACAGCTGGCAGATGAGTTTGAGATGGGTCAGAGAACACTTGCTAATTTATTCAACTAACTGGAGAGTTTCAGAACAGCTGAGGACATTTGAATAGTTTTCTTTCCAACTCAGAATTCAAGCATCTGACTCACAACGCAAGGGCATGGGTGGTGATGGGGGATGCGTGTGTGGCTACTGTCCTCTGTGGCAGTGGTGTGTGTGTGTGTGTGTGTGTGTGTGTGTGTGTGTGTGTGTGTGTGTCTACTGTCCTCTGTGGCAGTGGTGTGTGTGTGTGGCTACTGTCCTCTGTGGCAGTGGTGTGTGTGTGTGTGTGTCTACTGTCCTCTGTGGCAGTGGTGTGTGTGCATGTGTGTGTGTGTGTGGCTGCCATCCTCCCTTGTTGTTGTCCCAAGTCTACCTGCTGTGCAGAAAATTTTGAAAACATGAACTAACTCCCCTCTTTGCCCAAAGTTTGATTTTAAGAGGTTTTGAGAAAGACCTTCACATGAGGAAATGGCCCTAAGTGAAACCCCCGCAGCTGCGCCTCTCTGGAGAGGAGAAGTACAAATACCTGCCTGTTTAACGAACCCTGGTCGCTTAAGCGCAGGTCAGGGGAGGAAGGAAGTGTCCTCATGTCATCCAGGCATGGGAAAATGCACTGAAACCAGGGGCACAGCTCAAGTGAAGCCCGCAGGCTGGGCTAGAGGATGCCTACCAGCGGGGAGCCCACCATGGCTACTTTGGGGTGAGTTATAGCAGCCGACCCTCCTGAACAGACACTACTAGGAAGCCATTGCAGGAGGGGGCTCATAAAGCTGGGGGTTGTAATATCGATTTCATCAAGACAGAAGTGTCCAGTGGGCTAGTGCTCTGAGCATGGGGTCTAAGAGAGACATGACTCACACCAACCTGGGCAGAGCTGCCTTTTCACACCTCCACACAGCAGCCCTGATCACAAGAAGACTTTCTTCAAAGTCCCCAGCAATTACAGCTTTAGCCTTCGTGACTTCAAATACGGTTTTTAGTGCTTTTGGAAACACTGAAACCCAGTGAGTTCAGAAAGCAAAAGACAGCAACAATAAGATAGCACCACAAGATCGCTATTCTAAAACGAGGCAATTCCTCCAACTCCTCAGCCACTTCCTCAGACCAATGGGGGAAAAGAACAGGAATCCACAACAATCCCAGACAGAGCACTGCTACACTAGGGTCGGCCTCTTCCTCCACTAGGACGCTCTATAAAAGGAAGATCCATAGTGCTAGAATAAGAAGTTTGCAAAGCCGGGCGGTGGTGGTGCACACCTTTAATCCCAGCACTCGGGAGGCAGAGGCAGACAGATCTTTGTGAGTTCGAGGCCAGCCTAGTCTACAAGAGATAGTGCCAGGACAGGCTCCAAAGCTACAGAGAAACCCTGTCTCAAAAAACAACAACACACACACAAAAGAAAAACACCCCCCCCCCAAAAAAAAACCAAAAAAGAAGTTTGCGAACAAAAGCAGCTGTCTGTAAGGGGTGAGATAAAGAAACGTCCATTTTCCATTCCACGTGTCTAGAATAAAGCAGGTTTTACACATAGCCTGACATTTGTAATTTGACAATTGTCTTCTTACATGACTTTTAGTAAATTATCATATGCCCCTGGCTGAGACCCAAACATTCTAAATACCCCAGTATCAAAAAGTAAAATGGATCTGAGCACGGTGGAGCACGCTGTTAACCCCAGTACTCTGGGGCCAGAGGTTGATGGATCTCTGTGAGTTTGAAACCAGCCAGGTCTACAAAGAGTTTTAGATAAGTCAGGGCTGCGCTGTGAGACCCTGTCTCAGAAACAAAACAAAACCAAGACTAAAGTGTGCATACAGTTCCACACACATACACATATATGTTAAAAGCAATTTTCATGTGTTTAATATTAATGCACGCTCTTGCACATAAGGCCAACGTGCGGCCAGTGAGCTAAACCCCGCTTTGTTTCATTTTAAAAGGAAATACAACCATAGACGCAGTCAGCAAAGCCAAGGAAGACTAACATTGCCATCATGTTCCTAGCAGGAGGCAGAGATCTATGAGATCCCTCCGCGCGGTTTCCTAAACTGTTTACTGGGTAACCCAGCAGCTGGATTCCAGGAAGATGGCAGAGGTCCTGCCCCAGCCTGGGCGACAGGAACTGGCGGGGAACGTGCTACTTACATGGCAGGTCCCGGTCTTCTGCTCTGAGTGTGGCGCTGGGTGCTTTCAGTTCGCAGATTTCGCAAAACTCCTCTAGTTTATGCCACAGGAACTCGGCTCTTCCACAGGCCGCAGCCTGGTCCTCCACCGCCTCTGCTCAGGGCAGTCTGGGTTTGGCCAGCGTGGAGGGCACCGGGCACTTGCGCTCAGGCACAGGAAGCTAACTGGAAATGTGCTTTTCTTCTCAGGGAAGTGATAAGCCTGGGCTCCACTTCTGCAATTCTGTTTGCATGGGCGCAGCCCGCCCAGCTCCTTCCACCCCAGAGAGTCCTGAGAAGCAAGTTATGGCTCTCTGTACTCCCCTCTTTCGCTGGGCTGACACCGCCTTCTTTATACCCCACACTTCCTCCACTCACGGCTTGCAGCCAGCCTCCTGGGACAACTGAACAGTTCCTTTTTTTTTTTTTAACTTCACAATTTCCCCAGAGTTTTATGAAGCCAAGGTCTCTACACCCCTGACTCTGTGTCCCCCACCCCCACCCCCAGCCCTGAGCTGTCTTGGTGGA
The DNA here is from genome assembly GCF_000317375.1 of Microtus ochrogaster. NCBI lineage: Eukaryota > Metazoa > Chordata > Mammalia > Rodentia > Cricetidae > Microtus > Microtus ochrogaster. The sequence continues at coordinate 11,623,166 of NW_004949097.1, read as the reverse complement.
GCCTCCTCTTGGTGGACAGCATCTTGCAGCAGCTTAACCTCTAGTTGCTTCTGGCTGAAGTCAAGTCTTTAAAAAGTAAAGGAGAGAGAAAGAGACAGAGACACCCCAAGACCCGAACCATAACTTTCAGTGGCTTTTCGATCAAGCGTGTGGCTTTGAGAAACTGTGGTGAGCTCAAACTTCGTTAGAGATCACAGGGAACAGCGAAAGCACAGGAAAACACAGGCGTTTAAATAGAGTAACCCCGGGCCTCACTCGGGCTGTCTCAGATAAACACGTGGATTCCTATTTGACTCCGGCCTGACCAGCTTCCCACGCGCTCAGCCGGTAACACCTGCAGCTCACTTGGAGGCTGTTCTGCTTTGAGAGCTGGGTGACGTGTGCAGAGAGAGGGCGTGGAGGCAGACGAGTGTTTCAAGACCTTAATCATTCTCCTTTGGACTGTCAATCATAGGAAGCACGGGTAGCATTAGTACAGGAAGTCCCGCCCCCAACCCAGCTGGAAACTCACTGGCTATTCCCACCGCCAATGCTTTGAAGTCAGGCTTCCTCCCTGCGCCCTTGGCACTCCTCACTCTGTGCCACCTTGCACTCGGCACCCGTTCTCCCCCTAGCCAGCGAGACTGCTGTGTGGCACACTGACCATTTGGTGGCTACCAGAGATAGCTTGGCTCGAGTACAAACATTAACCTGCCAGGATGGTCTGTGTGGGGAAGAGATCAAAGCAGGAAGAAGCCAGCATCAGTCCATCAGTCCCGGGCTCCTTGCTGGCATCTCCAAGGTTGGTGTGCAGTTAGAACCCCACGTGTGCCTGCATTTTGAGCACCTCATTCTTTGGTCGAAGGGGCATTTAGGTTGTTTCCAGGTTCTGGCTATGGCACACAAAGCTGCTATGAACAAAGTGAGCACATGTCCTTGTGGCACAATTGAGCATCCTTTGGGTATATACCCAAAAGTGGTATTGCTGGGTCTAGAGGTTGGTTGTGTTCTAATTTTCTGAGAAATCGCCACACTGTCATCCATAGGGACTGTACCAGCTTGCGTTCCCACCAGCAATGCAGAAGTGTTCCCTTTTCTCCACAACCTCTCCAGCATAAGCTGTCATCAGTGTTTTTGATCTTGACCATTCTTACAGGTGTAAGATGGAATCTCAGAGTTGTTTAATTCTCTGATGACTAAGGGTGTTGAGCATTTCCTTAAGTGTCTTTCAGCCATTTTAGAATGGACAAAGAAGATGTGGTACATTTAACAATGGAGCATGACACAGCAGGGAAAAATAATGACATCTTGAAATTTGCAGGCAAATGGATGGACCTAGAAAACATCATTTTGAGTGAGGTAACCCAGATCCAGAAAGACAAATATCATATGTATTCATTCATAAGTGGCTTTTAGGCCTAAAACAAACAAAAAACCAGCCTACAATTCACAATCCCAGAGAACCTAGACAACAATGAGGACCCCAAGAGAGATACATGGATCTAATCCACATGGGAAGTAGAAAAAGACAAAATCTCCTGAGTAAATTGAGAGCAAGGGGATCGTGGGAGAGGACAGAAGGGGAAAGGAGAGGAATGGAGGGGAGGGGAGAAAAATATATAGCTCAATAATTTTTTTTTAAAAAAGAACACCTCATCACATCAGAAGCAAGAAGGGCCACACGAGCTTTCAGCACCACACTCTAAACAGACGTGCTCCTCAGGGTTGCAGACATGAGCACCCACAGTCACTTATGGCGGGGAGCCACAGCGCTGAAGCAAGACCAGTGAGTGGGTCATGTTGACATCTGCGCTCCTAAATATTGATCGTTGGTGCTTATTAAAACAGCTAACATTCTTGTCAGACAGGATCTCCTCTTAGCCCGGACTGGTCTCCAATTCCCTCTGTAGCTGGGAACTTCTGTGTCTCCCTCCCTAGAGCTGGGATTACATGTCCGCAGCACACACCTGATTTATTCAGGACTGGGAAGTAAACTTGAAACCAGGGCCTTGTGCATGCAAGCTAAGCTGGCATGCTGCCAGCGAGCTGTGTCTCCAGCCCGAGATCTATGTTCTCTGTGTTTATGTGGATGGTATAGTTAGCGTGTACAGTACTGTAAGGCAGAGCGTGGAGAGCATGGTTAAATACGGTGTATGTATTGTTGACCGCGGGTTCGATGCCATGCAGCAGTGACAGGAAGGAAGCTCCTTGTCATGTATGATAGACACTTCACACCTGCTGAGAACCCTTCACTTCCTCTTCCCCTCAGCCCTCAGCCACTGCTTTTCTGCTCTCTGCTTCTGTAGACTTTAACTATTTCAGATACTTCATGTAAGGAGGGTCTGGAAGTCACAGTCCTTCGTGACCAACAGCTTACTTAGTCTGATATTTTCTGGGACCATCTACACTGTCATACATGGTAGAGCTCCCTTAAGGCTGAGCAATATTGTCCCATGATACATTTTATCAGTTCATCTATGAATGGACCACTAGGCTCGTTCCATTTCTTAGCCATTGGACACCTCACTGTCTTCAGCCGCTTGCACCATGGCAGCCATCTGGGTCATTTCTGCATCTTGCTTGCTACGAGGCCCTAAACTGCTGTCGCTGTTCTTTTTTTTCTTTTTTTTTTTTTTTTTTTTTTTTTGGTTTTTCGAGACAGGGTTT
>NW_004949097.1:11619068-11620420 GCF_000317375.1 Microtus ochrogaster | reverse complement strand
CCTGTCCTGGAACTAGCTCTGTAGACCAGGCTGGTCTCGAACTCACAGAGATCTGCCTGTCTCTGCCTCCCGAGTGCTGGGATGCTGTTCTTGTGGCTGTGGCAAAACTCCTGTCAAAACGCAGCCTGAGGAGGGAGGGTTGGTTGGCGCTCACACCTGAGAACAGTCCTAGCCTGAGGTGAAGCTCTTGGTAGGAGGCAGAGGTGGCCACCGCTCCTGCCACCTCCACAGCAAGAGCAGAGAGAGGGATGCTGGGCTCAGCTCACTTTCTCCTCTCATTGGTCTAGGACCCCAGCCTGAGATAAAGGACCACTCACATTTAGGATGTGTTTTTCCGTTTCAAACTCATTGCAGCCACACCTCACAGACACAACTAGAGGCTCCTACTGAGTCTAATTCTGCCATGTCAACAGTTAGCCATCAGAACAAGGGAGGCTGCAGATCTGGAATCTCTCAGTTCCAGACTCTGGGGCCAATAGCATATGCTCAAGCTCAGCTCCCCTGAGTTCCCCCCAGCTCCCCCCAGCTCCCCTCAGCTCCCCTCAGCTCCCCCACGCAGACAGATCATACAGACAGACCACCTGTGTCTGTTCTTTCCAGACTCAAGTCACCTGTCACGGCATTCTGCCATTATGTTTACTTTTCTTCATATCACTTACCACTCCCTATTACTATATAGATACACGACGTTTCTGTCCCTTGATTGGGTCCCTCACGACCCCTTAGTTCTCAGGAGACAGCGACCTCTTCCCGATTCCTGCGGTTCCCCAGCAGCCATGAGCAAAGAGGCAGCTGGGCTGAGCACACAGATTCTCAGCTCTGGCCATTCTCACCAAGTCCTCTGAATTGCATGGCTCTATTGACTGTCCCTCCCAGAGGCACTCAAATCTCCTTTGCTCACTGGTGATTGATTATCTTACAGAACAGATGCCTTACTCTCCTCAGCTAACACTCCTGCGCCATCTAAACATAGATAACGCCCCGTTCCCCCTCTCCCTCTCACAAAACATATCCCTAAACATTTTATCCAGTTAAAACCTTCAGTCAAATCCCTTGATGTGTGGCCTCCTACAGCTTTGTCTGTCTTTTTTTTAATTTTATTTATTTATTTATTAAAGATTTCTGCCTCCTCCCCGCCACCGCCTCCCATTTCCCTCTCGCTCCCCCAATTAAGTCCCCCTCCCCCATCAGCCTGAAGAGCTATCAGGGTTCCCTGCCCTGTGGGAAGTCCAAGGACCACCCACCTCCTTCCAGATCTAGTAAGGTGAGCATCCAAACTGCCTAGGCTCTCACAAAGCCAGTACGTGCAGTAGGATCAAAAACCCATTGCCATTGTTCTTGAGTTCTCAGTA
>NW_004949097.1:11596581-11603291 GCF_000317375.1 Microtus ochrogaster | reverse complement strand
ATTGGGTTCTGGTGTTTTCATGTTGTTTTTCAGATTGTTGGGTGAATTCTTGCCTTGGTGCCTGCCCATCTCCTCCTATCAATGCTATCTAATGGGTCTTTTAAAACCGGATCAGGTTTCCCTGCTGGCCAGGGGCTTCACTTACAAAATGCCCCCGCTCCATTTCCTGGCTCCCGCCACAGGCCAAGATCCCTCTCACCACTCAGAAGGGTCTTCAGGAACAGGACCAGGCTCCCTGTTCACCAGGGACCTCACCAACGAAAGGCCTACCTCACTGCAGGCCAGCCACCAAAACAGAGAAACTCCTGCTGCCCTCTGCCCCGAACTCCTGACCCTGCTCCCAAACAGGCTAAACTGAGTGATCCCGTGGCCCTGCGGAAGGGAGGGAGAGTGAAGGAGGCCCCTGAGCGCAAGCTGGGATAAGCCAGGGAGAGAGAGGTCGCAGCAGAGGAGGAGCAGCCCCAGCAGAGGGGACCAGCCCTCATGGGGGGGTGTCAAGGGGGTTGGGGAATGTCCCCGCTCCATTTCCTGTGTCCCGCAGCGGGCCCAGAACACTCTCCCCACTCAGGAGGGTCTTCAGGGACAGGACCAGGCTCCCCGTTCGCCAGTGGACCTCTCCAATAAAAGGCCTACCACAATCCAGGCCAGGCCCCAAAAAACCTACTTGATTTAATTGTAGTGGAGCGATCTGCTCTCGGTGTGTTTCCGCCGCTTGCTATTTGTCTTGAACTGTGTCCAGAATACAGGGGCTGCAACCATCTCAATATTGGTAAGAAATAGCTCTTCCAAAGCTAGGGTCCTAGAATATTTTTTAAATTATTTTATTATTTTATGTGTATTTTGTCTGCACGTCTCTGTGTGCCTGGCGCCTGCAGAACCCAAAAGTGTGTATCATATGCTCCTGAAACTGGAGTCACACACAGTTATACACTGGGAATTGAACCCCTGTCCTCTGGAAGAACAGCCAGTGCTCTTAACCGCCAAGCCATCTCTCCAGCCTTTTTGATGGCTCTCCTATTAGAGTTAACTGGCAATGGGTGGGGAAGTGAGCGAAAGAAATGTGGCCTGTGCAGGTATACAGAGGCCCAATCCCCCACTGTTGCCTCAGCACCAACGGTGAGCCAGACAAGGTGCCTGTATGGAGAGAAATACACATCTCACAAGGGCACCAACTGTCCTCTGACTGGGCCACTGAGTCTAGCAGGAAAACACAGAGCTGCTCAGGGAGGCTTGACGTGTCAGCCTCTCTCCAGTGAGTACTGTGGTGCCAAGGAAAGCTGCTGCCTCCCGTGGTGACAACATCTATGGGGAGTCTGCTCACGCGCAGCCCAAACAGTCACTGCCACAGGGAAATCTACGCTCCCTGCTCTGGGGGGAAGCAAGTCATCATCTCAAGACTTCTACTACCAGGCTCTGGAGCATTTGGCTTCTTTACATTTCAGGAAATAAAATAATCTGTTTGGCTATTTCCTTTAAGCTTAGTCTCCTCAGCTTTTCCTCCAGCCAATATCACAATACTTCCCAGTTCTGAATTATCAAATCCTGTGCTAGGTTGGAGTTCTTCCAAGAAAAGCTGCCGGGTGATCATGAAGTGTGCCTTTCTTCTCAGCACTTGGGAGACAGAGGCAGGTGGATCTCTGTGAGTTAGAGAAACCAGCTTGGTCTAGAGAGCTAGTTTCAGGACAGGCTCGAAAGCTACACACAGAAACCATGTGTTGAAAAATAAAAACCAATAAGTATAAATAATTAAAAGAGAAACTGTAACATGACCAGTGCATTCTCACCTCAGGGGTGGTCACTACTACTACACCCCAAATTATTACTGCATGGGTTGCTGTAGTGGCATTTCATTTGTATTTTAATAAGTAAAGCTTGCCTAAAGGCCAGAGCATAAAACAGCCCCACTGGTCAGCCTTACAGACAAGGCAGTGGTGACACACACCTTTAATCCCAGCAGTCACACTAGTTGCCATAGAAACCAGGTGGTAGTGGTGCAGGCCTTTAATCCCTGCCCTACAGAGGAATAGAAGACAGGAGGAGACAGCTCTCACACACAGTCTCATCCTGAGATTCCTGGAGGCAGGATTGCCACTTCAGGCTGAGGCAGAAATAAGAGCCAGTAGCTGGCTGTTTTGCTTTTCTGATCTTTAGGTTGAACCCCAATTTCTGTCTCTGGGTTTTTGTTAATCATGCTACAGGTTCCAATCCGCAACCATCTAGAAATTATTATTATTCAATATCTCAACTAAGTATTAATTTGTATTAAGTGCCTACCAGATGGTCAAAATCAAGTCTCCTTTTCTTCTCAATTAAGTAGGTATCTTGCCATCTCATCAATCATTCAACTGCTTTAGAACAATGTGGGGCCAAGGAACACAATAAACCCGCCACTGCTGATCATCACAGCCAAAAGCAGCTTCTTAGAAAGCAGACTGGATCATGGAAATGGCTCAGCAGTTAAGAGCATTTGCTGCTCTTCCGAAGGACCAGAGTGAGATTTCCACCGCCTACACCAAGCTGGGCAACCACCTGTTAATGCTAGCTCCACAGGATCTGACCTCTCTGCAGGCATGGGCACGCATGTGGCGCACATACAAACACACAGATACACACAAACAATAAAAATAAATCCAAAAGGCTAGATTGGTAAAGGGGTTGAAAATAACATCCTACAGTAGCTTAATTTTTCTTGAGCTCCATCTAGAGGTGAACTGGTGGGTGTGGGAAGCGTTCTGGCAGCCAGAAGAGGTACAAGGTGATGAGCAGATGAAAGCAGAACCTTGTTGTATGCTTTCTTCCGGACAAAGCCCAGAACTGCTCCCTGGGAAGTTCTCATGTGTTCTGCTGCTTCCTGAGGTGACAAAGATGTCATAGGTACATGCTGTCCTTCTATATATGCTAAGTGAACGTAGAATTGTTTTCCAATTCAGTGCCTACTGATTCCAACCCCCTTTCAAATCTAAGGAAAAAAGCATATTCAGGTTTTAAATTTTAAATATTTCATTTATCTGTGTATATGTTATACCTATAATGATATATATGTAATATATGTGGCGGGGCGCTATGTGCCTATGAACACATGCAGAGGCCAGAGGAGAACATCAATGTTCTGTGCTTTCTGTCTGACTCTCTTGAGACAGTGTCTCACTGTATGCTGGTGGCCATCAAAGGCCCCTTGATGTTCCTGTCTCTGCCCTATTAAGACCCCATGTTTTTTCAGAAGGTACATTGCCCACTGAGTCATCATTTCTCTCCTTCATTGGCTTCTTATTCACCCAACTATATACAACTACCACAAGCTAGGCTCTTTCCAGAGAAACTAGAAATACAAACATGAAGACAAGTCTGGCTTCTCTAACCATCTAGAATGACAGCAAAAAAAAAAAAAACAAGTGTGACTCTCTCTCTCTCTCTCTCTTTCTCTCTCTCTCTCTCTCTCTCTCTCTCTCTCTCTCTCTGTGTGTGTGTGTGTGTGTGTGTGTGTGAGAGAGAGAGAGAGACAGACAGACAGACAAACAGACAGACAGAGACAGAGAGACTGACCTTTACTGAGAAACAAGGACGAGAGAAGGAAGCTATCCAGTCAATATCACTTCTGGAGTCCTGCCATACAAAGATTGACCCACAGACAGCAACTCCAGACATTTTAGCTAAGGGCCCGTCTGTGAGTCAACATTGACCCAGAATTAGGAGGTCAGTTTCTGAAAGGTTCTAGGAAAGCTCCTCTCCCTTTTCACAGTGGGCTTCATTTGGGTTCCAACAGCACTCAGATGCATTTGGATCCAACCAGCAAACCCTCGGGAGTGATTACAGATACTCTCTATGACACATGTGTGGGGTACCGACTGTTGATGCGTCACCGTGAATTCCATTACTTTCCCTTCATGTTCTCTTAACAAAAGCCATATTCCTTTGTTTGTCACGGTGTCCTGAGATGGTAAAGCTGTTCAACCTGTATTGTGGTTCTGGTCCATTGCTCTGAAACAATTACCATCCTAACAAAGGTCGCTATTCGGGTGATGGTGGTGCACGCCTTTAATCCCAGCACTCGGGAGGCAGAGGCAGGCGGATCTCTGTGAGTTCGAGACCAGCCTGGTCTACAGAGCTAGTTCCAGGACAGGCTCCAAAGCCACAGAGAAACCCTATCTTGAAAAACTCAACCCCCCCCCCCCAAAAAAAACCCAAAGGTCGCTATTGTTATTTTTGAAAATCATAGTCAAGGATTGATGTCACTGTCCTCACCCAACAGTCCCGAGCAAGCTTACAAGGTCCCAGAACACTGGATCCTTTTCTCTGAGAGGCTTCATCGGAACATGCAATTTCTCTTGTGGCTCAGTGGTTAAGAGCACTGGTTGTTCTTCCAGAGGACTGGAGTTCAATACCCAACACCCACATGGCAGCGCAAAACTGTAACTTCAGTTCCAAGGGGTCTGGCACCTTCACTCAGACATCCATACAGGCAAGACACTAATGCACATGAGATTAAAGGGAAAAAAAAGAACACTCACCTGCAAACAGTACCATTAGTGCACGGACACTGGAAACATGACTTGTGACTCTGGTCCATCAGAACAACAGGTGTGTGTGTGTGTGTGTTCAGTTCACCCACTAAGAGTGGGTGGGTTTGCCTTCCATTCACAGCCGGCACACTCAGTGTCCACTCCGCATGTTCCCTGCCCTGCTTTCTCCATCTGCACGGATCATGAATGACAGGACACACTGCTGACTGTTGTAAAGACTCAAGGACATTTTCTCCCTTCAGCCTTAAAGTTTGGCTCCTTTTCCGGACTATGGTGGAGTGATGAGTGCTTGAAACAGAAGTCACAGACACGCAGCCCCCAGTGGGCCATCTAAATCCCCCCAGACAAGCTGGAAGGAAGCTAATGTCACTCTCACACACCCAAGAGGAGCACCTGCCCCCAAGATGTCCCCTTTGCAATCAAGGCCAGATCACAGCTGCCTTCAGGAGACATCTGACATTTTCTCAGCTACACACATCAAGGAGCCATTGCAGAGATCGGTGAGCTAAACAAAACACTTGCTAATGCACTGTGCATAGAGGCAGAAAACAGGAATAAAAATGTAAGGTAGCAACGTCTGCATCCCTAACAAGTCTTTTGGCTTTTGCCCTGTTATAAAGACTATGTCAAAATACAAAGCAAGAATCGAACCACAAACTTCATAAAAGTAATTCATTTAGCCATTTCAGATTGACTATTCACACACTAAAAATTCTAGTTTCTATTTAGGAAATTAAAAAACAGTATGTCTAAAAGCATGTTGTCTCTAAGCATCTTCCCTTCAGGTAAATGCATTTATTTGAGAGCTGTGGGAAACCCTTGAGGGCTCCAGCTGTTGCTCATCTGGTGGGAGGCTCGCCTCACATGCTCAGAGCCCTGGCTCGACCCCCACACTGCATAAAGTGGGTGAGCGTTGCACACCCGTGACCTCAGCACTCTGCAGGCAGAGTCATAAGGGTCGGGAGTTCAAGGTCATCCTCAGACACACATGTTTGAGGCTACCCTAAAATACATGAAATCCTGTCTCAAAACAAAACAAAAACCCACAACAAACAACCAGAATAACGAAAACTATACTAATGTTCAGCTCATGGATGAACATGTCTGCCTGAACAAAGTCACCAATCTGAGGATTTCCAAATTCCGAGTTCGCAGGAAACACTTCCAGACACAGGGGCTTCAACCCGCTGTAGCTTTGCAAGAAATTTAGAAGCGATTCTTGTCCCAAGGCTATGAGAATTTAAACTTGAATTTAAAAATACTATCAAGAAATATCTTCCAAATGTCCTAGGTGGGTTTCAGCCAAGTTCAGACCTGTGAGAGTAAGCTATGTCTACGCAGGAGCTATGTTGTAGGCTTTGCCTCCTTCTGTACCAGGAAGCCATGAGTACATGGGAAGGGGTAGAGGGGAGGTGTATGTAGGACTCCCCCCAGTTATTAACCTCACCTCTGCCAGTCTGGGCAAGAGTGAGCTCATGCTATAGAGACAGACTTCCCTTCAGAGGCCATATCCTTGTCATGCACCCGGGTCCCGTTCCCTGGAAGAAACAAACACCATAGTCAGGCCTCATTAGATGTGACTCCAACATGGCAGAGGTCACCAGAACAGGTGTCGTTTATCACCAGGCCCTCGGTGAGTGTCCTCACTGCTCATGCGCTGGATGCTTTGTCCTCAGCTGCTGTAGCTATCGGGGGAATTATGAAACCTCTCGGCCAAGCTTGAGAAGCAGCTCTCTGCAGACACGCGTTTGAAGCGAATACTCCTCTCTAGCCCATTCTCTCTCATGTTCTTACTCCCCGTCCTCCCGCCCTGATCCTCCTCCTCCTTTCTCTCTCCCATCTGCTTCCACTCTACCATGGGGCAAGAGTAACTTCAGCCACAATGTCAACCCTACAATTCCATCACCATGGCATTCTGCTACGGTCAGTTCAGAATCAACTGACAAAGGGCTAGGCTGAACTTCCAAATGATGAGACAAAATAAATTCTTCCCCCACCAACAAAAAAAGTCACATGTGGTATAGAGACAAGAATAGTCTCTATCCTGCATGAGCTACAGACCAGTGACTCTAGGCAGCCACAGTCAAGTATGTCACACTTGGAAGGGAGAAAGGAAAAAGGAAAGGAAGAAAAGAAGGAAGAGAGGAAGGAAGGAAGGAAGGAAGGAAGGAAGGAAGGAAGGAAGGAAGG
>NW_004949097.1:11581072-11596315 GCF_000317375.1 Microtus ochrogaster | reverse complement strand
GGGAGGGAGGGAGGGGGGAGAGAGGGAGGGGGGAAGGGAGGAAAGGAAGAAGGAAGGAGGGAAGGAGGGAAGGAAGGAAATTTGAAACAACAACTAAAAAAAACAAGAATGAAAATCTTACTGGAAATCTAGATTTCTGTTATCCCCTAGATCAGGAGCTGTGGGCACACACATGCAGCCTTGACATGACGTGACAAACTGGAGCCTGGCTGAGGAGCTGCTCCCAGCTGGGAAGTATGTTTTTCTCACTGCTGGTGGAGTGCTGCAGTGTGTGTGTGTGTGTGTGTGTGTGTGTGTGTGTGTGTGTGTGTGCGTGCACGCGTGTGTTCCATTGCTTCCCTAGCTCCCAGGGGTCCTGAACTGGTAAAGTGTTTGTTCTCACTCTCCTGAGAGGAGAGTATTTCTCTCTCTTCCTTCTGTCTTCCACTGCAAGTGTTCAGTTTGCTTATAAGGTGTTCTCCCTGAGTCTCTGGAAGCCACTCGTAGCCACCATTTCTAAAGCCAGCGTCATTTGTTACCGAGGTGGCTGTGGTCACAGGTTGTGAGCATAAGTTCCTATCTTTATAACTAACAACTAGCCAGATAGAGTAGCACACCACTGGGGACATGTTCTTCCCCATTCCTAAGGGGAAAGGCTGCACATTGGTTTGCGTTACTGTAATCAAATTAACTTCAGTGGTAGCTGATGGCTAACACTAGCAGAACTCAGGGTCCAGTCAGTCTTCTTCCAAATACAAGACAACCAGCTTCTCCACTCAGAACTCTCCCACCCCTACCACAAAGGGCTATTGTATGTCATGCTAATGGCATCAGGTCTTTGAATAGGGCTATTATGCAAATTGCCACTTTCTTTAGGGTTGGACAGAGCCAGCCAATCCTGGAGGATCCCAGTCTTGGGGAAAGGACTTACCTTTTGCAAATTTGCATCTTTAGTAAGCAGCTTGTCCTCATACATCTGCAGCTGCATCTGAAAAGACAACTGGGTGAAGCCACTAGGGTGAGGCTTTCAAAAAACAAGCTTAGAGTCCTTCAGAGGATTCCACCAAGGGGACAGACTTCCCAAACGCCTTTGACATCGCATGCTCCTTTCTTGGCAAAGATGCCCTCTCCTGGCCTTGGTGGGCATCACATTCACACACACACACACACACACACACACACACACACACACACACACACACACCACTATCACCACCACCACCACATATATGTGTATCATTTAAAATTAAAAAAAAAAAAAGCTCTTTGGTCTCAGTGGCAGATGCAAGACAACAGTGTATATGTTGTTATTTGCTAAGTGTTGCAATGAGACTTACTATGCTAGTCTGCCCCTTGCAGAAGGCCACTGATGGCAGTCAAGGCTACCCCACCAGTGGCAGTCAAGGCTACCCCATCAGTGGCAGTCAAGGCTACTCCACTGATGGCAGGGACTCTGCTCCTACATTAAAACCAAGAGAAGTGGAAACATATCCCATGGGAAAACTTGTACACAAATGCTTTTAGTCACATTACCCCAAGAACCAAGAAATGGAGCCAGCTCAAATGGCCATCAGCTGAGAAACAGATAGGATGCAGCATTGTAATCAAGGGAATATTATTCATCAAAAAAGAACAAGTATATACTAGAACAGGAATAAGCATTTAGAACATCACAAAAGAATACAATCATAAAAATCATATACTTTGTTGTTGCAATAAGAGTGGCAGGACTGTGTCCCCGGCACCCGGCCGCCCGCATGGCTAGTTTATGCCCCAAAATAATTACACAGGAACTGTATTCTTTTAAACACTGCCTGGCCCATTAGTTCCAGCCTCGTATTGGCTAGCTCTTACATATTGATTTAACCCATTTCTAATAATCTGTGTAGCCCACAAGGTGGCTTACCAGGAAAGATCTTAATCTGTGTCTGTCTGGAGTGGGAGAATCATGGCGACTGCCTGATTCAGCTTCTTTCTTCCAGCATTCTGTTCTGTCTACGCCGCCTACCTAATTTTCTGTCCTATCAGGCCAAGCAGTTTTCTTCATTAGTTAGCCAGTGAAAGCAACAGATAAGATACAAGACCCACCTCCATCACTTTGTGATTCCATGTGCAAATCCCATATACCAAGAGTCCAGAATAAATAAGTATAGAAAGACAGGAAATTGACTAATGGTTGCTTGGAAATATAGTAACAATAAAAGGGTTCTCTTCAGGAGATATGAAAAGAATTTAAGTTCAGTCCTGGTGAGGGTTCCCAGCTGTGGGAATACAGCAAAGTCGCAAAGTCCACCTACCTCCCTCCTGTGAGAAGATTGCTTCACAGCAGCTGGACTCGCGACCTAAAGCTGGGTTCCAGGATGCGGTGTGAGAGGAAGTCCCTGGCTGTAATTCAGACATCTTGAAATACCTAAATTCCAGAACCAAGAGCTGCAGTTGTGTTGTAAGGCACACACACCTTCTGGAATACTGATTTGACCCGAGACAATGTCTGAAGGCACTGGGAGGTGCCTGCTCATCACGCTTTCCTGGTTTCAGATAATCCCTCAATCTTTGTTTCCAGCGAGTTTATGTCCATGACTCTTAATATTCTAGAGCAAAGAAGAGTGTGTTTTAGATTTAATGCCACCCACAAAACAAACAAGAAACCCACAAAATCCAGACATGAGCCTGACAAGGCAAGATTTCTTCCTGCAAGCCCACGTGGTTGAGGGGAGACGGTCGAAAATCTCATTTTTTGCTACGGGTGCTTGAAGTAATAAGGTGTTTCTGTCTCCAGGCCCCCTGGAGCTTCTGCAGAGCCCTCCCGTCACAGAGGACCTGGCACCGGTTAATGTCCACGTCTGCTCCAGGCAGGTGCTAAGCTGAGGAGGCTGGTTTAATAGTCACGAATGACTGACCCTGGAAAGTGAGGGTCCTCTTGGCTTACAGAGAGTGACAAGTCTGCATGACTCTCACTGGTAGCAAGGCTGGAGTAGGCTGGAGTTCAAGGTCTGGACAACTATTGCGGACATCCTGGGAACAATGCAACCTCTCTGGCATTTGGGCAGAGGCTTAGGCCAAATGGCTTTTTGCTCAGAAACCACTGCCTGGCTCATTTCCTGTGGCCTCGGGAAGCTGTGTAGAGACCTGTAAAGCCCTCAGAAGACTGACAATTTCTTTTTTGAATTCAATTGAGTTTTTTTTTATATTTATGAATTTGCCTACCAACTCTGGGAAATAATCCAGGAATTGCTGGGTTCCCACAGATCAGCACATGTGACCGAGACAGCTATGAAGAATTTGTTGGTTTTTGAGACAGGGTCTCAATATAGTCCAGGCTGGCTTTGAACTTACTATGTACCTGAGGGTGATCTTGAACCTCTAACCTGCCAGTCTTCACCTCTTAAGTACTGGGATTATAAGCATTATCAACATCTGGTCAAGGATTTTAATCTTGGGGAGAAAATTTTTAAAATATTTTTTGCATGCCTGTATGCAAATGTGTGTGTGTACACTCATGTGCGTGTGCGTGCACACATGTGTGCATTCTTAAGAACACAAGGTGCTGGAAACGGACCCAGGGTTCTGCGTTTGTGGCGACCGCTCTGTCCCTAAGCCCAGCCCCAGACCTTTACACTTGTATTTCAGTCACGTGTCCTCTGATGACTTACCAACCGCTTGTTCTGGGCCACTGCCAAGGTCTTCTGCTCCTCTGAAGCAGCCATGGTCACCTTCAGGTCCTCCAGCCCCTCCTTTGAAAGATCACCCTTCCAGACAGCTTGCAGGGCATTGCGCGGGTGGGGCCGTAAGTGAGCAAACCTCAAATTAACCACGACTATTTCTGGACCCAAGCTGAAACCACAAAAGGCTGAAACCAGGTACCCAAGATAGTAAAAAATGCCACAGCTACCTAATTCAGGGGCTTAGCAAACAGCATGTCAGGGGAGGAAACACAGAATAGACACAAAGCCCTACCCCTCAAGCTCTAGAGGGGAGAGTGGGAGAGAGAGAGACAGAGAGAGAGAGGTGCACAGTGGTGGGGCTGCATTTAGGAGAAATTTGAGGGAGGGATAAAGCGCAGATATGGTCAAAATCCATTGTTATGGGTTATGAAATTTCAAAGAATAGAAATATATTAAAATATGGCTTTTTATTCCAAGGAATTAGCATTTCAGGTCAACGAAATGACCCAGAATCGTATACCATGACACATGCCTGCACACACATGAAGCATCATGCACATGGGGGCACACACACACACACATACACACACACACACATACACACACATACACACGCATATACACACACGCACATACACACACACACATACACATACACACACGCATACACACACATGCACACACACGCACACACACACATGCATACACATAATAACTTTTTTGCAGTGACTCCCAACCTTCCTGATGCTGTGACCCTTTAATTCAGTTCCTCATGTCATGGTGACCCCCGACCATAAAATGATTTTGTTGCTACTTTCCTAACTATAATTTTGCTAGTGTTACTAATTGTAATATAAATATCTGATATGTGCCCCCTGTGAAAGGTTCGTTCCACCCACAGGCAGAGACCGGCTGGTTTACAGTCTCCTGGAAGCCTATCTGTCGCGCCCTCCTCAACCAGCAAGGAAGATACAACACTGGAGCTCTTCTTGCAAACAGTTTATTCAGACCTTGTTCTCTCTCTCTCTCTCTCTCTCTCTCTCTCTCTCTCTCTCTCTCTCTCTCCTCACCCCCGGGCAAACCTCTCCCAGCCCTTAAAAAGGCACAGGCTGCCAAACCAGGATTGCCAGGTGGGCACTGCCCATAGGTCGCTGCTGACAATCATTGCGTGATAATAACATGAGTCAGGCCTTAGCCATATTCAGAGCTGATTATCACAGAGATCGCTCGCTTTCGGGATCACGGAGGGTGGAAGCCAGCACCATCAGGTGCGGCTCCACGCAGCTCTCCACATCGCCATCAGGTGCGGCTCCACGCAGCTCTCTACACCTATCATTGCTGGGATGACACATTCCTTTCCTGCTACTGAGTAATGAGATTTAGTCAGAGTGATTGTCCAGAAATCAACCGTTCTCAGAGGGTCTCAAGGGGCAATTTCCTTTTTCCTGCTAAGGAATTGGGATGACCATTTGACAAGTGTTGGCTGAGCTCCACCTCTGCACTAATGTTTCACTGAGCATTTAAAACTTGCAAAAGTGAGGCTGAGCTCAGTCTCCAGGTGGGCAGCTCACAGCCACTGGCAACTCCAGCTTCAGGGCACCTGATGACCTCTTCTGGCCTCTTTGAGAACTACATGCACATGGCAGGTGTGTGTGTGTGTGTGTGTGTGTGTGTGTGTGTGTGTGTGTGTGTCACACCAATACTACTATTAAAGAAATAAAAAGAAAAATGGCATTAAAAATGAGAAACAAGAATCCATGGCTAGACTCCATGCTGATCTAAGCCAGGACTTCTTGAAGTCCTCGTGACTCAGACCTGGCTCTGGCTCCGGGGACGAGACTCCGTACAAAGCTCCTTTGCTGGTGACTGTTCTCTGTGGCCGTGCTTACAGTGTGGACGCCCTGCCTGAGGGTCTGTGGTTCTTTAGTCCCTGTTCACTGGAGCTGGACCTTATCCTCTCTCCAGGACACAGGTCCCTCGAGAACACATTTCAGACAACTGTCACGTGTGCAGTTTTCAGTGCAGGGCTTTGCACGGGGTGGGGCTTCGCCTGACCTCTGGCCCGTCTTTTTAGATCATAGACACATCAATCTTACACAATACTGTCCACTCTCCCTAGAAAAGATCTCACAAGTGTTTGTGGTAGGAACCTGGTGTGGCTCACTTCCTGCTAAGCACAGGTTACTCTGACGCAGATATTCCACTGCTAGACCTAACCCAGAAGAGCTGAAAATATTTGAGCTTTCAGTATAAAAGTACACCTAAAAACCATTAAAGAAACGTTCGTTACAGTATTGTTCTTATTAAACAAGAAGCGTAGATAACCTAAAAGTTTGTTAGTTGAAGAACAAATGAAGAATAGAATATGGTATATCCAAAGAGTGGAGTAATACTCAGCCGTAAAAAGGAACCCACTGGCGGTATTGCTATAACACGGGCAAACTTTAAACCTTGATGCTAAGTAAAAGAAGCCAGGCACAAAAGGCCACGCACTGTTCTAATTCCACTGACACGAAACACACAGAATTCTAGTGGTTTCCAGGACCTGAGAGAGGGGTGGGGACAGAAAAGGGGCCCTGCTAAAAGGCATCGAGTTTCTGCTTGGGTGATGGAAAGGAATTAGTCAATATTGGTTCCTGCACAACAACCTTGTCAACGTACGAACAGCCTGGGTTTAGAGACTCCACGAGGGTGGACTTCACGCGATATAAATCACACACTGTTGAAGGATTTATGGAACAGAGCAAAACTGAAATCCCAGCATGTCCTGGGGCGCAGAGCCTCACTTTTTCATCTGAAGGTGCAGGCTGGTACAGTCTCTGCCAGCTGCCTCTTGGCTTCTTCCGTGGCTTCTCATGCCAGGGTTACGTGCAGTGTTCTCCTCCTCTAGTTTCTGCTTGTTAAGGCGCAGTTCTGCGATCCACATGATCAAGTCAGACATCTCCCTGGAGGTGAGAGGAGACACGCGAATGGCCTTCAGTGCCTCTGTCCCTTCTCAGCAAAGCCAGGCAAGGGGTTAACCCAAACTGGAATAAAGGCTCTTGACTTTTCAGCCTTTCCCCTTCTCAGTACCGTAGGTATAGTTCACGTAGACAATGAGTATTCTCCTTGCCCGACGTGGAGGCACATGGCTGTGTTCCCAACACTCAGGAGGTGGAGGCAGGGGGATAAGAAGGTTAAAGTCATCCCCGGTTACATCTACACTTAGATTTGGGCCAGCCTGGGTTTTGTAAGACCCTGTCCCCAACATCCATCCATATGTGTTTGCATTTGTACATACTACATATGTGTGCATGCCTCCCTTACAATCAACTTCATAACTTTACTTTGATGGAATTTGTTACAAATAACCCCAGAGGTCCACATTGGAGATATTTTTCATGACCAAGTAAATAGATTTTTTAGATTACCAATCCTACACCAATTCCCATTCCCGGTGAAACAGGCTTGAACACAGAAGGTGGAGAGTGAAATATTTCAAGCCATCTATGTTAGTTTTTCCACAAATAATAGTTTATGATTAAATAATGTAGGCTGCAGAATAAACAAGAGAAGACAGGAAGGAAGTTGAGGCATCCAAAAAGCTGAGGACACTCAAGACTTGCTTAGGCAGGCCCCTAGGACAGACCTCAAAGCCAGACAGGGCATCTGGGACTCCTGGGGTCTTCGGAGCTGGAGGACCTAAGAGAGATTCAGCAAGGACTCACTTCCACCATGCCCCACAACTCTGGAGATGCTCACAGCTTGACCCATCTGGTCTCACATCTTCCTGTGGCTCAAACACAGAATTGTCCAAGCCGCTGCTCCATCGACGCCTTGTTCCTTCCCTGGAGCCAAAGGCAAAGCCAGCATGAGTCCAGACCTTGTGGATCCAAGTGCAATTCATTTGCCGGCATTTGAGGTTTAAAGCATCAGTGTGCTGGGGGATGGCTCAGTGGAGAGTGAGCACTCTTGCCCAGCAAGCTAAGGACTGAAGTCCGGCTGAAGCCACGTGATGTGGTGGCCTCCTGGAGTCCCTGAGCTCGGTACTCAGAGACACGACGATGCAAGCTGCCTGAGTAGATTACTCAGAATCATTAAGGTCTGTACCAGGTTTATTTGGGGGGAGGGGGACACCAACCAGCTCCCAAATCATGACACAGAGACTGGTTATTAGATTCGAATGTTCGACCTAGCTTAGGCTCACTTCTGGCTAGCTCTTTTAACCTAAAGTAACCTGTTTATCTTTATCTACCTTTTACCTTGGGACTTTTCACCTTTTCTTCCTTTCTTATTGTCTCTATGTCTGTTGGCTGATGGCTGCCCGACTTCTGACCCCAGGCGTCTCCCTCTTTCTTTCCTCCTCCTCCTCCTCCTCCTCCTCCTCCTCCTCTCAAACCTAGATTTCTCTTACTATTTATTTTCTCTGCATGCCAGGCCTGCCTATCTCTCTCTGGCCTAGCTATTGGCCATTCAGGTTTTTATTAGACCTTGGCAGGCAACGTGAAACAAATACAGCATATCTTTAAAAATTAAACACATATCCTAACATCATTAAACAAGCATAGCATAAAAAGGTCACACACCTTTACAGTTAAAGAAACAATCTGCAGCATAAACAAATGTAGCACATCTTTGCCTAATTCAAATAATATTCCACAACAGAGGTCCAGGTTCAGAGAAAGACCCTATCTCAATAAACAGAGTGTAGAGAAAGACACACATCAACTATGGGCCTACAGACACCTACACACAAACACACTCTCACACACGAACAACCTTTAACTACATACACCTACACACAAACACACTCTCACACACGAACAACCTTTAACTACATACACCTACATGCAAACATACTCAGACACACATGAACAACCTTTAACTACATACACCTACACACAAACACACTCACACAAACATGAACAATCTTTAACTGAGCGCAAAAGCATACGGTTATTTTCCGTCAATGTTTACTACCTGCTCAAACATACTGTTTTTACTGCTCTTGTTTGGTTGTTTTGTTTTCTAAGGCAGATTCTTACTGTATAGTCCTGGTTGGGCTGGAGCTTGCCTTGTAAACCGGACAGACCTCAAAACAATATTGATCCTCCTGCCTCTGTATCCTGCTGTGGTTACAGGAGTCTGCCACCATACTTCAATGATATGAATTTTTAAGGGTTTAAATGTGTTCTTAAGTTGCTCTTTTAAAAGATGGACCCGCTTGCTTGTCTACCGGTCTAGTCATTTGCCCATCCCTCAACACTGGGTGAAGTCACTCTTAAATCTCTATCATCAAGGGCCAGCGAGCTGGCTCAGTGGGTAAAGGCGCTCACTCACTGTCAAGCCCGAGGATCCGGGTTTGACCCCAGGACCACATGGTGGAAGGAGAGAACACGTTTCTTCAAGTCATCCTTTGGCCTCCACAAGCATCCACAACGCGCAGGCCAATAATGCAATTTAAAAACTTAAATATCTGTTTAACAAATGGTAAAATGGAATATTTGCTTTATTTCCACATTTTTCTTTTTGCAAAAATGCTTTTTGTCTATGCATGTGTTGGGGGTCCATGTTTGCAGGTGTGCATGTAGGTGTGGAGACTAGGGGACACAGTGTGCAGCTGGGTCACCTTGGTCATTGGAGCCAGGCTGGTGCCTAGCTGTCTCCACGCCATACAGTGCAAAGGTTGCAGGCCTGTCCAGCCACATTGTGCTTTTTACATGAGCGCTGGGAATTTGAAGGCAGGCCCTCATCTTGTGCAGCCGGCACCGTGCCTACTGAGCATCTCCCCAGCCCTGCTATATGTATTTCTCATTACTTATAAGAGTGCGTGTTTTATGTATTTATATTGCTCCCCACGGCGGGCGACCAGCACTGTTATCTGTATGTCTTCAGCCGCCCTGTTAGCAGAGTCTAAATACCTGCTGGAGTTAGCCATGCTGGAGATGTTCTAGTCTGAGTCAGAGTTCCGCTTGGCTCTCATGGCAGCTCATTTCCCAGAGAACGGCACCTTCCTCTAAGCCATACCGCCCCACGCGAGGTCTTGTCTGATCTTGGAAGTTAAGCAGGGTCAGACCTACTTAACACTCGGATGGGAGGAAAATATCCCTGTCCCCATCACAACACAAGCATGCCATTAGAACCCACTGAGGGTGGCCTCACAGGAGCCCGGCCCCTCAGCAGCCACAATACAGAATGTGTACCCCAGCAGGCTCCCTCACAGACCTGCTGGCGATGGGGCTCAGCTATGAAGTAACATCTCTCAGGAGGTCTTGGGGTGCTGTATGGGGAGGGGCAGCTACTGGGCCACAGTGATGCGTGATGCAGGCCGTGCCCGGGAGATTTCTGCTGGATCTCTGCTCACCTCCTACACCTACAGTGAGCTAGCCACTCCTTCATGATGCCCTGGAAGGTGTCAAGGTCTACACGTGGGTTTGTATTTTCAGGATGGTCCCCAGCTCTTCAAGGTCACTGTCTTCTGAGACTTGGCCAATGGTTTGTCTCAGGTAAGCTATTATTTTGTCCACTCCTACTGTGTCTACGGGAGGCGGGGATTACTTTTGAAGCTGAAGTGTGTTGTTTTGAGACAGGTTCTCATGTACACTGGGCCAGCCTCAAACCAAGGATGCTCTTAGATGTCTGATCCTTCCGCCTGCACCTCTTGGGAGGCGGGACTACAGGTTCGCATAACACACCTGAGCTGTGTGATGCTGGGAACTGAGCCCGGGGCTGTGTGTCTCCTAGGCAACAAACTGCATCCCGAGTTTTGGAGACATTTTATATTCAACTTTATGTACTTTGCATGTGTAAGTTGGAACACATGTGCACATGTAGAGATGCAAAGACAGCTTGTACGAGCCAGTTCTCTCCTTCCACCATGTGGGTTCTGGGGATCGAACTCAGGCCGTCAGCCTTGGTGGCAGGCATCTTTACCCTTTGAGCCATCTCACTGGCCTGAAATATGCATTTTTGATGAATGAGATGCTGGTGCTATAGGCTCTAAAAGTAATCCATATAACTAACCCTTGTCTTCCTGTGAAGCTGGCAGGGGCGGGGTTGGTAGGAGGAGCACATGGATTCCTGGAAATTGCCCTCTGATCTCCATGTGCACATGCCCACACATACACAACACAGATAACCAGATGTCATAAACATTCAAATATAATAAATGCAGTACACCTGTAGACATGTATATTGAAATATTTCTGGGTGAAACTTGCTGTCTGAGAATTAGCCCTAAAGAGAGAAAATGGGGAGAGCTAGAAATGAGACCTGGTTGATAATGAAACACAAATATCAGGGGTTTTAAGATTGTATTATGTTTATTTGGTTGTGTGAAAGAGAGCATGTGTGTAGTACAGCATGCATGTGGTGGTCAGAGATCTTTTGGAGTGTTTCTTCTTCCGGGTGTGGGTCCTAACATGAGTGTTAAGACTTGCACCATGTGGTCTTTGTGTGTTGAGCCACCTCCCTAGCTCTGTGTAAGGCTTCTTTATGTTACCCTCTTTACTTATGTATGTCCTTTAAAACATTTCTGCAGTTAAAAAAAAACCCAGAGCCATGCACGTTGACAGAAGGAACCATGAAAAGATATACAACAAATCACTAAGAACAGTTAGGAGGGGGCTGGAGGCATGGCTCAGAGGTTAAGAGCACTCACTGCTCTTCCAGAGGTCCTGAGTTCAATTCCCAGCAACAACATGGTGACTTACAACCATCTATAATGAGATTTGGTGCCCTTTTCTGGTGAGTATAAACGCAGGCAGAACACTACATACATAATAAATAAGTCTTTAAGAAGAAAAAAAAAGAAGAAGAACAGTTAGGAAACAGGACTGCTGATTTTACACTTTTTTTCGTTTTGCTTACCAAGCTTCACCAAAATGGTGACTTTCTCACAATGGACAGGAAGTATTTACACACTAAAAATAACCTGTGGAAATTTTATAAAGAACTAACTCCCCCCCCAAAACCCCATAAGTGAAAAGTTAAAATTAAAAGGTTTTAAGCTACATTTGGAGAGTAGTTTCATACCCTTGAAGCATCTGTCTCCTGAGACCAGTCCTACAAAGGGTAAGTCATTCTGAGCTGTGACTAGGGAAGTCCCTGAAATAAAGAACCGGCCATGAGCTAACAGCTGGGCTTGCTTTCAAATTAGATTGTACCCTCCATGTGTGAAGACATGGAGACACAGCCCCACATAAACCTTTGCCTTCTGGAAGGCGACCTGGCGAGTTCTCTCGCATACTTCACCTGTGTGCTGTGTGTGGCACTCTCAGAAAATGCCAGCCAGAGACTCTTCCCCACAGGTTCGTTGGCACCTTAGTAGGCTACATCCTGCCGGCTGCCCTTGCCTTCCATTTTCAACCCTATCAGGAGGAAAAGTTCAGGGATCATGATAGTCACTTTTCAAGAGGGAGAGTTAATCTGAGGAGATTTTACTTCAGTGGCCATCAACTCACAAGACTGATATCTTCAATAGATCATTTTTTGAAAGTGGTTTTGGGGGCTGGGTGCAGCTCAGAGGTATAGTGCCTGGCCACATGCATGAGGCAGGACCTGGGTTCAATCCCTAGTAACATACATGGTCATACACATAAAAATTAAATTTAATTAGCCATAGGCTAGACTAAAACACACATCTTTAATCCCAGCACTAAGGAGGCCGAGGTGGATCTCTGTGAGTAAGAGAATAGCCTGGTCTACAAAGCATGTTTTGGGCTTCCCAGGGTCACAGTGAGACTGGTCTCAAAAAAAGAAAAGAAAAGAGAGTGGGGAATCTAGAGGGGATGGGGTTTTGCAGCCCTGTCATATTAAAAATTACTGCAGAATAACAAGTAAAATACGGGAGACATTTTAAGAAAACAGAGAGGGATAGAAGAGAAGGCTCAGGGTTGTTCTTCCAGAGGACTTGGGTTCAGTTCCCAGCACCCACATGGTGGCTTACAGTCATCTGTAACTCCAGTTCCTAGGCATCTGATGCCTTTCTTCCCTCTGTGGGCTTCAGACATGAGTGGAGCACACAAACACACATTAAAAGAAAAATGTAAAGGAAAGAAAGATGGAGAGAAAGCAGAATGAGCTAGAGATGTGCTCTTGTAATGATCTGTTCCTGGCTCTTTAAGAGAGAAGCCACGCCCACTCCCCTCCCCAACAGGCTGATCTTTAGCTTCCAGTCTGAGTTCCTCTGTTTTTCCATCTCCCTCTCCCCACTTCTCCCCTTTCCCCCTTCTGTCTCTCCTGCTCCCTTCCCCCTCCTCTTCTCCCCTTCTTCCTTCCTCCTCCAACCTCAACCTCACTCTGCATGGCATGGCTATCCATGTCTCTGTCTCTTCCCCACCGCCATGTGTCTCCCTGCCCTGGACCAGCCACAGCTTGGGAACCTGCAGCCAGGAACCTGCAGCTGTCCCTGTCTGCGACTGGCTGCTCTCAGGGCTGCCACTGCTCGGGGACCTGCAGCGTTTCTGCTGCCTACCGCCACTGGGGATCCTGCAGCATTGTTAATAAGCCACTTCAGGCATCCTGCGATGTTCTGCTTCCGAGTGCCTATCACACACAGGACTATAAACCGCCTAGATGGAGTTCCCTAAATCTCAGACTACAGACACATTTACCTCCTCTGTGGTCTGTTTCCTTGGCTCCTGCAGTGGAGCTCCTATGTGGGGTTTTGGGTTTGAACTCAAGGTCTGTAGGAAAGAGCTGCACCATTGAGCTGCACCCCAACCAGAACCCACATTCTCCTACATGGCTATTTTGCTGACATGAAGATCGGGCTCCAGTGACATTTGTTTCAGGTTGATGGCTGTGGTTGCAAATATGAATGAGAACTCTGGTTTATATAGATGTGCACAGAATACAGACATTTTAAAAAAACAGAAGGGATAGAGGTGTGGCTCGGTGTTGAAGAGCACTGGCTGCCCTTACAGAGGACCCAGGTTCTACTGCCTGCACCCACGTGGTGACTTACAACCTGTGTCGGTCATCTGTGACTCCAGTTTCAAGGGATCTAATCTCCTCTCCTGGCCTCCAAGGGCATCACACACATGTGATACACATACATACATACTTACATACATGGAGGAAAAATACCAATATTGCAAAAAATAAACATAATTTTTTAATGGAATGGGATGGGGGAGGGAAGAAAATTGAAGGTATAATATAAAGCTGCTATGACAAAATTTATCGTTTTGTATGACAACCTAAAAATCAAAAAATAAAAAGCCAGGAATAGAACAGATACCTCTGTTTAGATGTATAAAGTTTGTTGTTGTTTTTTTTAATTTCAGGCATACTAAAAGGTAGATACGAAGCAAGTATTCTAATTTTTTTGAGGCGGGTCTCTTCTTATATAGTCCTAGCTGCTCTGGAATTTACTTTGTAGACCAGGCTGACCTTTATAGGACCCAGCCATGACAAGCTCAATAGAGGCCCAAGTCTCAGTAGTTTACCCTGAGACAATACCTGGCTCCAAGGAAGACCACAAACAAAAACTACCCAGGCACCATCCAGGAACAGACCATCCAAAGGAAATTCCTAACCTTCCAATCATTGTGGACAGGATCACATGCCAGCACACACCCATCACTTTTCACCAGGACAACCCTAAACAAATATCAAACAATCAGGAGTCTTGAATTTTAGAAATCCCTCAACTCAACCTCTGCTATTATAAAAACCCCACCCCAAGTGAGCTCAGGGCCCTTCTATCACACCAATGTGTTGGACACACGAGAGTCTGAGTTTGAACTTGAGTAAGAATAAAGGATCTTTGTGCATGGAAACCTTGAACTCAAGAGAGCAGCTGCCTCTGCCTTCCAAGGGTCTGCACCACCTCACTTGGCCAGAGAAAATATTTTAAAGCATGGTTATTTACCATCATCCTTCAGAGATAATTTTCTCATCACCTGATCCCGAGGAGTGTCCCTCCCAGAGCTGCAGACAAAGCCAAGGACTGGGGCGCTCAAAAAGTTTGCATTGCAGCTGCTATCTAAAGCCTTGCTGGGGATACCCCCCCCTTGGCCAGGCTGAGACTTCGGAGGTGGAGGACTCCCAGACTGATACTTCAGAGGTGGAGGACTCCCAGACTGAGACTCCAAAGGTGGAGGACTCCCAGACTGAGACTCCAAAGGTGGAGGACTCCCAGACTGAGAGTTCAATGGTGGAGGACTCCCAGATTGAGACTTCAGAGATCTAAATCCTTGCTGGGGATACCCCCCCCCTTGGCCAGGCTGAGACTTCGGAGGTGGAGGACTCCCAGGCTGAGACTTCGGAGGTGGAGGACTCCCAGGCTGAGAGTTCAGAGATGGAGGACTCCCAGATTGAGACCTCAGAGATCTAAATCCTTGCTGGGGATACTCCCCCCCCCTTGGCCAGGCTGAGACTTCGGAGATGGAGGACTCCCAGACTGAGACTTCGGAGGTGGAGGACTCCCAGGCTGAGACTTCGGAGATGGAGGACTCCCAGACTTAGACTCCAAAGGTGGAGGACTCCTAGATTGAGACTTCAGAGATGGAGGACTCCTAGATTAAGACTTCAGAGGTGGAGGACTCCCAGACTGAGTCTTCAGAGATAGAGGACTCCCAGACTAAGATTTCAGAGATGGAGGACTCCTTGATTA
>NW_004949097.1:11579326-11580972 GCF_000317375.1 Microtus ochrogaster | reverse complement strand
CTGAGACTTCAGAGGTGGAGGACTCCTTGATTAAGACTTCAGAGGTGGAGGACTCCTAGATTAAGACTTCAGAGGTGGAGGACTCCCAGACTGAGTCTTCAGAGATAGAGGACTCCCAGACTGATACTTCAGAGATGAAAGACTCCCAGACTGAGCCTCTAGTGGTGCCAAGATCTCTGGTGTGAGAAGCTCTTAGAACTCTCCAGAACAACTGAGTAATGCCATCCTAAGGCGAGCTGGGCTGAGAGCTGGTCGCGGTTCTTGAGGACATGGTCTCAGGGCAGAACTTGAGAAGAGAGTCCAGCAGAGGAACATGAGCGGCAGGCATTCTCCTCAGCGTCTCCACGAAGGCTTTCTTCGTTTTAGACTGTGGACTGTCAGGGCTGCTGGGCTTCTGTTTAGCAATCTGTCTAACGGGATTCAAAATGGCCTCTCTCTTCTGAATGGCTCTGATTTTCAGACAAATACTCTCTACTGGGTTGTGACACTCCTGAGCTTCCTACCTTGCTGAGACCATCACTGACTTCCCATGTGTTGGAAGTGGCTAAATAGTAGGCAAGAGCATATTTTTGAAGTTAGCATTGTTCTAACAATGATTTTGCAGTTAGCTGTTTATTCCCAAGTTGGACTTTTACAGGGACTGGATACCAGGTGTTAGCTGCTCTCAACAACTTCCCCTGCATTGAACACGGCACTCAACTTTTCAGGAACTGCTAACAGCCAATGTATATGAAGTTCTCACCTTGAGCAGGTACCTGCTAAGTTCTGTCTATGTAGCAGCTCATCCTTAAAACGGTGCTCTGAGGGGCTGGAGACTTGGCTCAGTGGCTAAGAGCACTTGCTGTGCTTGCAGAGAACCTGGGTTCAGCTCCCAGCACCCAAAGGTGGCTCACAACCATCTGAAACTACAGTTCCTGAGGATCTGAGACACCCTCTTCTGTATGACACACATACAGGCAAAATACAGAGAGAGAGAGAGAGAGAGAGAGAGAGAGAGAGAGAGAGAGAGAGAACACAAAATAAAGAAAATCTTAAAAATATGTAAATAAAAATAAATTAAAATAACAACAACCACCAGACCTCTGGAGTAATGTTACTACTGTCTCCATTTTCTGGAAAAGAGAGAATTAGGTGCACATCCAAAATCTTTTAAGGTGCCAAAGACACTATGGCTGTGGCTCTGTTGCCACAGTCCTTGACTACCATGCCCCAAGCCCTGAGTTTGATTCCCCAGACAGGACAAACGGCGTGTGGTATACACACCTGTAATGCCAGTACTCAGTAGGCGTAGGAAGGAGAGAGTTCTGGGTCATCCACAGATAAGAGGTAAGTTCCAGGCCAGCCTAGGCTTTAGAAAAGCAAAAAAGAGCAGCTCTAGACCCATTTTTAAACCCTGGCCATCTAGATTCTGGAGCAGGACTTCTAACCATATCACTTTTTAACTTGTTATCTATCAATCTATCTATCTAATATCTATCTCCTATCTATCAATCTATCTAATATCTATCTATCTATCTATCTATCTAATAACTATCTATCTAATGTCTATCTCCTATCTATCTTCTATCATCTATCTATCTATCTATCTATCTATCTATCTATCTATCTATCTATCTATCTATCTATCTATTTAATATCTATCTCCT
>NW_004949097.1:11569740-11579226 GCF_000317375.1 Microtus ochrogaster | reverse complement strand
TATCTATCTATCTATCTATTTAATATCTATCTCCTATCTATCTATCTATCTATCTATCTATCTATCTATCTATCTATCTATCTATCATCTGTCTGTGTATCTGTTTTTGAGACAGGGTTTCTCTGTGTAACCCTGGCTGTCTTGGAACTCATTCTATAGACCAGGCTGACCTCAAACTCACAAAGATCCTCCTGCCTCTGCCTTCTGAGTGCTGGGATTAAAGTCATGCACCACCACCCATCCACTTTTTAATTTATACATGATGTCATATGATGCCATAGTTTGTAATGATGCCAGCTATAAACAGAGATTGCTCTTTTGTTTCCAGCCATCCAGACCCAAACAATCACACAGAAACTATATTAATTACAACACTGTTTGGTCAATAATTTAGGTGTATTTCTAGTTAGCTCTTATATTTGAAATTAGCCCATTTCTGGTAATCTGTGTATCATCACAAGGCTGTGGCCTACCAGTAAATTCTGGCATCTGTCTCCTTTGGCAGCTACATGGCATCTCTCTGACTCCACCTACTACTCTCTCTATCTCTTCTGATTTCCTGCCTGGCTTTACGCTGCTAAGCCATTGGCCCAAACAGCTTTATTCATCAACCAATGAAAGCAGCACATATAGAGAAAGACATCCCATATCAGCCAGCGGCTCCCACACATTCACCAACACCATCTCCATTGACACAGCCCTGCTTCTCATCCACTGAGAACTTCAGAAAATCTATTCTGTGCAGAAGTGTACGTGGCTTGTGGCTGAACTTCATAGATGTCCCGTCAGATACATGAGAAATCCCCTTTACAAAGAAGCTGAGACTCAAAGGGGCATAGTAACTTATTAAATTAATGGTTCCAGTGCTAAGATTTGAGCCAGAGAATGTCTGATTCTAGTGCAGTTTTTGATTTATTTGTTTTGTTGGTGGTAGGACTTGAACCTGGGGCTTATGAGGGCTTAGCGTACGCTCTATCAGTGTGCTGTGCCCCATTCCTCCAGCTTACTTTTATTGCATTACAAGATAGTCTTAAAAAAAAACATGAATTCTACTTATAAGAAAAAATTAACCAGGCGGTGGTGGCATACAACTTTAATCCCAGCGCTTGGGAGACAGAGGCAGGCGGAGCTCTGAGAGTTTGAGGCCTGCCTGGTCTACAGAGTGAGTTCCAAGACAGCCAGGGCTACAGTGTGGAACCCTGTCTCAAAAAACCAAAAACCAGAAACCAAAACAGCAACAAACAAACAAACAGAAACCATGATGCAAAACTTCTATAAAAAGTGTGTACATCATTGGCAGCATTGACCCTCTGCAATCACACACAACACCTGAGATTATTAGGTTCCAAGACGTTCTCCCCACAGCTGCTGGGACTGTCTGTTCCCAGCTGCTTTCATCTGACGTCTTTGGGGAAAATGTTGAGAGGAAAGGAAACATTAAGGTGGTGATGAGGAGTCGCCTGTGAACAGAGCACACCCAAGATGACGTCTGAAGGTGCAGGGACTTAGAAGGAACAGCTGGATAGCCCAGCTCCTCCATGTGTCTTCTCAGAGACTGGCTACCTCTTTAGCTGTGGTCTCAAATTAGTTGGCTGTTTCTCTCTTCTAGAGTAAAATAGTTGAGGTAGGCTAGGCATGATGCTAGCAGGGACCAGTGACTAGACCCTGGGCTCCCCACATGTCTGGCACACCACCCACTCTTCCGAAGCTATAATGAAGGGCCTCACTTCATAGGAGCTGGCATCTGACTCACACTCTGTCCATAGAGTATTAGACAAGACTTCCGTGGGCTTTTGTGATCCATTTTCCTCCCCAGTGGTTCTGCAGTCCTATGTCTCGGGTAATCACTGCTTGGCACCGCGGCACCAGGTCTTACAGAGACCACTTAAGACTGTTTCTGACCCAGACAAAGCTTCCTGGTATTAGCTTGGTTTAGTCTCTTTTTTTTTTCTTCAATTTTTCTTTTAATATTCTTTTTAAACTAAAAATATATTTTTCATTTTACATATCAATCCCACTTTCCCTACCTCTCTTTCTCCAGTCCCCCCACTCGCCCTCCCCACCCCCCACCTCCTCCCTTGGGGAGTCAACAAAGTCTGGCATACCAAGTTGAGGCAGGACCAAGCCCCTCACCCCCTGTATCAAGGCTGAGTAAGGTATCCCTCCATAGGGAATGGGCTCTAAAAAGCCAATTCCTGAATCTGGGATAAGTCCTGAGCCCACCGCCAAGCCCGCTGCCCTAACAGATCAAGTCACATGACTGTTGCCCACATTCAGCTTAGTTCGGTCCCATGCAGGTCCCCAGGTGTCAGACCATAGTCTGTGAGTTCCCACGAGCTCAGGTCAGCTGTCTCTGTGGTTTTCCCATCATGCTCTTGACCCCCTTATTCATTCATTGGATCCCTCCTTCCTTTCTTCAACTGAATCCCAGGAGCTCAGTCCAGTGCTTGGCTCTGGGTCACTACATTTGTTTCTATGAGGTACTGAATGTAGGTTCTATGATAATAATTAGGGTAGTCACTAATCTGACTACAGGGGCAGGCCAGTTCAGGCACCCTCTCCACTATTGCTAGATGTCTTAGCTGGGGTCATCCTTGTGGGTTCCTGGGAATTTCCCAAGTACCAGGTTTCTCTAACTCCATAATGGCTTCCTCTATCAAGACATCTCTTTCATTGCTCTTCCATCCATCTGTTCCTCCCCCAAAATGGGCCTTCTATCCCTCATATTCCCATCCCCCATTCTCTCCCATCTACCCCCTCCAAGAACAGATGGTGCTGGCATAACCAGATGTTGACATGTAGAAGAATGTAAGTCATTCATATCTGTCCCCCTGCACAAAATTCAAGTCCAAATGGATCAAAGGCCTCAACATAAATCCAGTTATACTGAACCTCATAGAAGAGAAAGTGGGAAGTAGCCTTGAATGCCATAGGGACAGGAGACCACTCCTTAAATATAACACTAGTACCACAGACACTGAGAGCAACAATTAATAAATGGGACCTCCTGAAACTAAGACGCTTCTGTAAGGCAAAGGACACAGACAACAAGACAAAACGGCAGCCTACAGAATGGAAAAAGATCTTCACCAACCACACATCAGACAGAGAGCTGAGCTCCAAAATATACAAAGAACTCAAGAAACTGGACACCAAAATACCAAATAATCCAATTAAAAAATGGTGGTGGTGCATGCCTTTAATCCCAGCAATCAGGAGGCAGAAGCAGGCGGATCTCTGTGAATTTGAAGCCACTCTGGTCTACAAGAGCTAGTTCCAGGACGGCCAGGACTGTTACGTAGAGAAACCCTGTCTCTAAAAAAGCAAGCAAACAAACAAACAAAATGGAGTATAGATCTAAACAAAGAATTCTCAACAGAAGAAACTCTAATGGCGCAAAGACATTTAAGGAATTACTCAACATCCTTAGCCATCAGAGAAATGCAAATCCAAATGACTCCAAAATAGGCATTCTGACATGTGTAAGATGGTAAGATCAAAAACACTGATGATGCTGGAGAGGATGTGGAGTAAGGGGAACACTCCTCCATTTGCTGGTGGAAGTGCAAATTTATACAACCACTTTGGAAATCAGTATGGCGATTTCTCAGAAAATTAGGAATAAGCCTACCTCAGGTACCAGCAATACCACTCCTGGGCATATACCCAAAGGATACACACTTATACCACAAAGACACTTGCTCAACTATGTTCACTGCTGCATCATTTATAATAGCCAGGACCTGGAAACAACCTAGATGTCCCTCAACCAAAGAATGGATAAAGAAAATGTGGTCCATTTACACAATAGAATATTACTAAGAGGTAAAAAAAAAATATCTTGAAGTTTGCAGGCAAATGGATAGAACTAGAAAAAAAAAACCTGAGTGAGGTAAGCCAGACGCAGAAAGAAAACATGGTATGTACTCACTCATAAGTGGATATTAGATGTGATGCAGAGGATAACCAGGCTACAATCCACGACCCCAGAAGAGCTAGGTAAAAAGGAGGACCCGAAGGAGGACACACATGGAGGACCCCAGGAAGGGGAAATAGTTAAGCCTGATTTAGTCTAATGCAGCAGGACTGAGATGGGAACCTGAGGAGATGGCATAATAAAGATTTCCCAGTGCAAGCTGTCTTCTCTGTGACCTGAAACATCTCTGTCTTTTTTGGTTTGTCCCTCATTTTAGATCTTGGTGGAAAAGCCTGCGTGTACCTCCCAAACCACAAAGGACCACACATCTAGGCTTGGTGTGGTGACAAACCTGTACAATCCTACCGCTCCTCTCCAGGAGGTGGAGTCAGGGAAAAAACAAAACAAAGATCTCTAAACAAAACAAAGAAACACACAGCTCACACTTGCTATGTGCTGTAACCTATGTAAAGGCACTGACAGAAAGTGAAAGCCAAGAGTGACCTTTACTAGAACTAATTGCTTGGAGGGGTTTATCTGTTTTTGTGGTTTGTTTTTGTTTTTGTTTTTTAAAGACGGGTCTCACTCTTTAGCCCTGGCTCGTCTAGTACTCTCTATGGAAATCAGACATGCCTTCAAACCCACAGAGATCTGCCTGTATCTTCTTGGTTCTTGAGTGCCGAGACTAAAGGCATGCACCACCCACACCCTGTTGGTGTCAGAGATGGTTCAGAGATAACAGCATTGGCTGCTCATGCTGAGGACCAGGTTCAGTTCCCAACACCCATGTGGTGGTTCACAACCATCTGTCATTCCATTCCAGGGGACCTGACACCCTCTTGTGGCCTCCCTAGGTACCAGGCACATATATGGAGCTCAGACATAAGTAGGGGTGTGTGTGTGTGTGTCTGCATACAAATACATACAAATACATTTGTATATATGTATCTCATATACATAAAACAAAAATAAATAAACCTTTAAATGAAAAAAATCTCACTTTCCGTTTTATATTTGCATACAAAGATGGTCCATTTGTTTGCTGGACTCTCAATGTCAAAACCGTGTGTGTGTGTGTGTGTGTGTGTGTGTGTGTGTGTGTGTGACATTACATGTAGCGTGGGGGGGGGCTGAGCATGTTCATATGTTATGTGTTTGAAAGTGCCTGCAGCATCCAGAAGAGTTCACTGGGTCCCCAGGTATTGGAGTTCCAGGTGGTTTTGAGTGGCCAGGTGGATGCTGGGAACCAAACCCAAGCCCTCTGGAAGGGCAGCCAATGTTCTTAGCCACTGAGCAGTCTCCCAGGCCATCGCTGTTCCTTTCTCCAAGCATCAGTTATGCAGCCTGGGCTCTCCGTTTAACCCTTTAATGACTATCGCCATGGGCAGTCAGCCATGTTTACTAAAAACCTAAACTGCACTGATCCCCGCAGACTGGGTTCACACGGTGAGGAAAACACCTCCTCCTCCTAAAACTCGCTGCCACTCCCCATGCTTTCCAAGTTCAGTTCAAAGAGCTCAAATGAACTTTGAGGATTTTAATAAAGTATATCCCAGATAGTTTGTGGCTTATTCACAGATTAATGATGACTTGTCATTTGAAAACCAAGTATCCCTGGAGTCTTGATTTGTTACTAGCTAAATGTAGTGACCAGAAGGCCACAGAGCATCGCTCAGAAAGGCCCTGAGAGCACACCAGTTCAGCCACGTCTATGTCCTTGTGCACTGTGCACACCGCTTTCCAGAGTTTGCCAAGTCCAGTGTTAGACCCTTGAGGTTGGCCAGAGGGCTTAGCAGTTAAGTTCTGACTCTCAGGACCTGTGTGGATGTGGAGGGGGTTTGGCAGCCTGTCTGTAACTCTAGGCTGGGAAGGTGAAGACAGGTAACCTCAGAGGAAGCTAGCTACCAAGACTAGCTGCACTGACAAACTTTGGGTTTTCCTGAGGGACTCTGCCTCAGTGAACTTGGTGGAAGAGCAGTCTGGGGGCGAGGGATTCAACCGTGGGCCTCCACATGCACACTCAACAAATACATACAACCAATGCACGCCACACACATGGAAAATACTTCTAACAAAACCAAAAGGTTGAATTACGTATCTGTTGTAGGAATTTCCATCAGGGCTCAAGTGAGGTTATGCTACGCAGAATACTGACAGCGGCCACCCAAGCCACTTAACTCCTCTCGTCTGATTTTGTAGTCTCGTGGAAGCAGGCACCACCTCTCCTATTTGTAGAACCCAGGTCCTGTTGGTGTCGTTGCCGGAGCTGCCCTCTCTACAGCAAAAGAGCTAAGTTAACACCGGTCTGATCCAGAACTGCACAGCAGGAGTTCACTTCTCTGGTGCAGGACGACGTCTATAAAATGGGAATGACTCACGTCTTAGGTGTCATTAGAGTATAGTCTCAGGAGTTGTATTAGTTTAGCTATAGCTGCAGTCTAGTCAGCCTTATAACTATACTGACAGCAATGGCTTAGTCTCAGGGGTTGTGTTGTGTTAGTTTATCTATAGCTACGGTGTAACCAGCCTTATACTGACAATGATGGTTTAGTCTCAGGTGTTGTTACAGTTTCTCGAACCTTCTTTCGTGATCCAATGGTGTCCAACACTAGTCTCTGAGATTGCACTCTGTGGCTCACGGCTACACAGGCTTGTTTTGTTTCCTGAAAGAGATTTTGGCGAGTTGTAATAAATCTGTGCACGATACAGGCATCGTTACACAGCCCTTAGGTATTTACTGATAATGATAATTGAAGAGCCTGTGACCGATCAATATATTACTAAGTAATGATCTTCTTGCAGAAAGAAATACACAAGATGGGACTGAGAGATTGTAGTGGCATTTAATTTGTATTTCCATAAATAAAGTTTACCTGAAGATCTGAAGAGCAGAGCAGCCAGCCACTGGCTCTTACCTCAACCTCAGTCCAAAATTGTGATCCTGCCTCCAGGAGTCTCAGAATGAGACTGTGTCTGAGAGTTGTCTCCGCCCATTTTATAATCCCTCCAGGGCTGGGATTAAAGTGCTGCACAGCCTGGTTCCTATGGCTCCTGGGATTAAAGGTGTGCGTCACCACTGCCTGGTAGTGAGGCTGATGAGTGGGGCTGATTTACTCTCTGTCCTTCAGGCAGGCTTTATTTGTTAAAATACAAATGCAAATGCCACTACAAGAGATAGCTCTTGTGCCTCAAAAGCGCAAGAACCCAAGTTCCACCTATAGAATAAGGAAGGAAGAAAATAAGGGAGGGGGGAGGAGGAGGAAGGAAGGAGGGAGTTTGACCTTTTGCCCTCAGTGAGGATGGAACTTCCAGAACACTGTATCTATCACTTTGTATCTTTCCGGCTTTGCTTTTTTTCCGTTTGCTCTACTGAGCTTCTAATTTACACTGACTGTGTTGGTCAACGTCTCCGGCAGCAGATTATTCTGAGGTTGAGCCGGGCAGCATGGGGGCAGACCCGGGTTTTTTGCCACGGTGGCAGCACATTGTCTGCCAAGGTAGCTATGGTGAGGGCTGGCTGAAATCCACCTATCTGTTGGGGAAACGCCACCAGTGTATTTTCACCGGCGTGTTCCAGCACGCCGTGGACCAACCTCCAACCTCTGCGTCCACACCAGGGAGAACCGAGGTCTGCCGGTGGGAGGGAGAGGGTAGCTCATTTATGCTGGTTTATACTTATCCGCAAGGGGGCGGTGTGGGCTCGGTCACACCGGTCTTGGTTCTTCTGTAGCTCATGGCAATAGTCTTAACAAGCAAAAACCCAGGGGCAGGCTGAGGAGGAAGCCTGTGTGTGGACCCAGGTGGATGCTGTTGCCAGATTAGACCTGAACAGCCTTTCCTCAAGCAGAAGGTGGGAAAGCCTCCTTCCTGTTTCTCTTCCGACACCGTGAGGTAGCCCAGGCTGGTCTCAAACTCATGCTGTAGACAGGTGCTGGGATTACACGCTTGCACTATGGTTTAGGAAGTACTGGGAATTGAACCCACGGCTGTGTGCTAGGCAAGCACTGTACCAGACCGGGCCAGGCGACATCCACAGCTGCAGACATCAATTTTGGAATTTCCTAAGATAATATGGAGTTGCTGTGTGAGTGTGTGTGTGTGTGTGTGTGTGTGTGTGTGTGTGTTTGCAAACATAACAGGATGCTGTCCCTTCCTTTTCTGGCTTGGAAGACACGGTATATAAATTGTGTAAAATGTAACAGCTAAAACACTGAATGCTCAGTTTGTAAACAAAGCTGCACCCAGGGGAGATGATGTCCGTTCAGCATCCTGGCATGCTCTCCAATGGAAGGGTTGGCGGAGAGAGAATGTGGTGAGTGATGCTGGTTTGAGGAGTTCAGTCAGGTTGAAAAATGCATACATTATCCTCCGTTGCCAGTTCCTCAAATAAGTAAATAGCATTCAGCTGAGCGTTCTAAAACCAGAGCGCCACAAACCCCAACCCCAGAGTGGCGAGGAAGCAAGCCAGGACTCCGGCTCTAAGCTCAGAACCCGAAGGGTCCTCAAGTTTGCAGTCCCGAATGAGACCCACAGGGATTCCTCAGCCTTCTGCAAACTTCCTTATGTTAGTGTTTCCCTTACCACACATAGTGCCTCCCACAGAAACGGCCACTGTTTTTCCTCTTTGCATCAGCGTCTCCCATAGCCAAGGCTGGTTTTGAACTCTCTGTGCAACCTGGGCTACATGTAGCCCAGGCTGGCCTCAAAGTTAGTCAAGAATGACTTCATGAACCTCTGATTCTCCTGCCTCTGCCTCCTGAGTGCTGGGATTACAGGTGTGCACCTCCACACCGGGGTTTGTAGTGCCGGGGATCCAGTCCAGGGCGTCATGCAGGCTAAGCAAGCATAGAGCCGGTGAGAGATAGCCCTGGCCCATCAGGTATTTGGATGATCTTCTGGAACTCCTTTAACACATGCAAAGCTTAGCTCCCCTCATCTGGCAGTTAGGCCTGGGAAATGAGCCGTGAGCCCGGCCTTTCCCCTGGACTTGCTCCAATTCACTTCCCAAGAGATTCTAACATCCAGGAATGTCACCTGCGCGTTCAGTCCACAGAGACCAAAGCCAGCAACACCCAGAGATCCACCCCGCACTCCAGGCAAACAAGGAAGCCAGAGCAGGGCCAGAAATAACCATTCCAAACTCACTAGATCTTATCTGTTCTCTGACCAGTGAGAAAAATTTCCTGCTCTCAGTGAGGGCTCACACTGAATGAGGTTCCTCAGAATGGCAAAATGGTGGCAGCTGGCGGGTAGCAAATCCCGGCAGAGAGGATAGGGATGTGGAGGGGGGTAGTGGAGGGGGGGGGCACACGACAGACAGACGATGACAGGATTCCGCAGATCGTGTCTTTCCCTAGTTAATGCAAGCTCCATGGTCGACTTCTCTATTTTTTAATATTTTTATCTATGCATATGCTACAAGTGTCCAGGTGTCCATGGCAGAGAAACCTGTCAGATCCCGTGAAGCTGGAGTTGCAGGTGGCCCTGAGCCTTGAGACGTGACTGTTAGGCATTGAGTTCAAGCCCTCTGGGAGACAGCAAGTGCTCTTAACCACTGAGTCATCCCCCCC